>NW_011494944.1:3537538-3539732 GCF_000754665.1 Bison bison bison | reverse complement strand
AAATTCCATATATATGCGTTAGTATACTGTATTGGTGTTTTTCCTTCTGGCTTACTTCACTCTGTATAATAGGCTCCAGTTTCATCCACCTCATTAGAACTGATTCAAATGTATTCTTTTTAATGGCTGAGTAATACTCCATTGTGTATATGTACCACTACTTTCTTATCCATTCATCTGCTGATGGACATCTAGGTTGCTTCCATGTCCTGGCTATTATAAACAGTGCTGCGATGAACATTGGGGTACACGTGTCTCTTTCCCTTCTGGTTTCCTCAGTGTGTATGCCCAGCAGTGGGATTGCTGGATCATAAGGCAGTTCTATTTCCAGTTTTTTAAGGAATCTCCACACTGTTCTCCATAGTGGCTGTACTGGTTTGCATTCCCACCAACAGTGTAAGAGGGTTCCCTTTTCTCCACACCCTCTCCAGCATTTATTATTTGTAGACTTTTGGGTTGCAGCCATTCTGACTGGTGTGAAATGATATCTCATAGTGGTTTTGATTTGCATTTCTCTGATAATGAGTGATGTTGAGCATCTTTTCATGTGTTTGTTAGCCATCTGTATGTCTTCTTTGGAGAAATGTCTATTTAGATCTTTAGCCCATTTTTTGATTGGGTCATTTACTTTTCTGGAGTTGAGCTGGAGGAGTTGCTTGTATATTTTTGAGATTAGTTGTTTGTCAGTTGCTTCATTTGCTATTATTTTCTCCCATTCCGAAGGCTGTCTTTTCACCTTGCTAATAGTTTCCTTTGATGTGCAGAGGCTTTTAAGTTTAATTGGGTCCCATTTGTTTATTTTTGCTTTTATTTCCAATATTCTGGGAGGTGGGTCATAGAGGATCCTGCTGTGATGTATGTCAGAGAGTGTTTTGCCTATGTTCTCCTCTAGGAGTTTTATAGTTTCTGGTCTTACATTGAGATCTTTAATCCATTTTGAGTTTATTTTTGTATATGGTGTTAGAAAGTGTTCTAGTTTCATTCTTTTACAAGTGGTTGACCAGATTTCCCAGCACCACTTGTTAAAGAGATGGTCTTTAATCCATTGTATATTCTTGCCTCCTTTGTCAAAGATAAGGTGTCCATATGTGCGTGGATTTATCTCTGGGCTTTCTATTTTGTTCCATTGATCTATATTTCTGTCTTTGTGCCAGTACCATACTGTCTTGATAACTGTGGCTTTGTAGTAGAGCCTGAAGTCAGGTAGGTTGATTCCTCCAGTTCCATTTTTCTTTCTCAAGATCGCTTTGGCTATTCGAGGTTTTTTGTATTTCCATACAAATTGTGAAATTATTTGTTCTAGCTCTGTGAAGAATACTGTTGGTAGCTTGATAGGGATTGCATTGAATCTATAAATTGCTTTGGGTAGTATACTCATTTTCACTACATTGATTCTTCCAATCCATGAACATGGTATATTTCTCCATCTATTAGTGTACTCTTTGATTTCTTTCACCAGTGTTTTATAGTTTTCTATATATAGGTCTTTAGTTTCTTTAGGTAGATATATTCCTAAGTATTTTATTCTTTTCGTTGCAATGGTGAAGGAATTGTTTCCTTAATTTCTCTTTCTGTTTTCTCATTATTAGTGTATAGGAATGCAAGGGATTTCTGTGTGTTGATTTTATATCCTGCAACTTTACTATAATCATTGATTAGTACTAGTAATTTTCTGGTGGAGTCTTTGGGGTTTTCTGTGTAGAGGATCATGTCATCTGCAAATAGTGAGAGTTTTACTTCTTCTTTTCCAATTTGGATTCCTTTTATTTCTTTTTCTGCTCTGATTGCTGTGGCCAAAACTTCCAAAACTATGTTGAATAGTAATGGTGAAAGTGGGCACCCTTGTCTTGTTCCTGACTTTAGAGGAAATGCTTTCAATTTTTCACCATTGAGGATAATGTTTGCTGTGGGTTTGTCATATATAGCTTTTATTATGTTGAGGTATGTTCCTTCTATTCCTGCTTTCTGGAGAGTTTTTATCATAAATGGGTGTTGAATTTTGTCAAAGGCTTTCTCTGCATCTATTGAGATAATCATATGGTTTTTGTTTTTCAATTTGTTAATGTGGTGTATTACATTGATTGATTTGCGAATATTGAAGAATCCTTGCATCCCTGGGATAAAGCCCACTTGGTCATGGTGTATGATCTTTTTAATGTGTTGTTGGATTCTGATTGCTAGAATTTTGTTTAGG
>NW_011494944.1:3535240-3537438 GCF_000754665.1 Bison bison bison | reverse complement strand
TTGGCATATAATTGTTGATAATAGTCTCTTATAATCCTTTGTATTTCTGTGTTGTCTGTTGTGATCTCTCCATTTTCGTTTCTAATTTTATTGATTTGATTTTTCTCCCTTTGTTTCTTGATGAGTCTGGCTAATGGTTTATCAATTTTATTTATCCTTTCAAAGAACCAGCTTTTGGCTTTGTTGATTTTTGCTATGGTCTCTTTTGTTTCTTTTGCATTTATTTCTGCTCTAATTTTTAAGATTTCTTTCCTTCTACTAACCCTGGGGTTCTTCATTTCTCCCTTTTGTAGTTGCTTTAGGTGTAGAGTTAGGTTATTTATTTGACTTTTTTCTTGTTTCTTGAGGTGTGCCTGTATTGCTATGAACTTTCCCCTTAGGACTGCTTTTACTGTGTCCCGCAGGTTTTGGGTTGTTGTGTTTTCATTTTCATTCGTTTCTATGCAAATTTTGATTTCTTTTTTGATTTCTTCTGTGATTTGTTGGTTATTCAGCAGGGTGTTGTTCATCCTCCATATGTTGGAATTTTTAATAGTTTTTCTCCTGTAATTGAGATCTAATCTTACTGCATTGTGGTCAGAAAAGATGCTTGGAATGATTTCTATTTTTTTGAATTTACCAAGGCTAGCTTTATGGCCCAGGATGTGATCTATCCTGGAGAAGGTTCCATGTGCGCTTGAGAAAAAGGTGAAATTCATTGTTTTGGGATGAAATGTCCTATAGATATCAATTAGGTCTAACTGGTCTATTGTATTGTTTAAAGTTTGTGTTTCCTTGTTAATTTTCTGTTTAGTTGATCTATCCATAGGTGTGAGTGGGGTATTAAAGTCTCCCACTATTATTGTGTTATTGTTAATTTCTCCTTTCATACTTGTTAGCATTTGTCTTACATACTGCGGTGCTCCCGTGTTGGGTGCATATATATTTATAATTGTTATATCTTCTGCTTGGATTGATCCTTTGATCATTATGTAGTGACCTTCTTTGTCTCTTTTCACAGCCTTTGTTTTAAAGTCTATTTTATCTGATATGAGTATTGCTACTCCTGCTTTCTTTTGGTCCCTATTTGCATGGAAAATCTTTTTCCAGCCCTTCACTTTCAGCCTGTATGTGTCCCCTGTTTTGAGGTGGGTCTCCTGTAGACAACATATGTAGGGGTCTTGTTTTTGTATCCATTCAGCCAGTCTTTGTCTTTTGGTTGGGGCATTCAACCCATTTACGTTTAAGGTAATTACTGATAAGTATGATCCCGTTGCCATTTACTTTATTGTTTGGGGTTCGAATTTATACACCATTTTTGTGTTTCCTGTCTAGAGAATATCCTTTAGTATTTGTTGGAGAGCTGGTTTGATGGTGCAGAATTCTCTCAGCTTTTGCTTGTCTGAGAAGCTTTTGATTTCTCCTTCATACTTGAATGAAATCCTTGCTGGGTACAATAATCTGGGCTGTAGGTTATTTTCTTTCATCATTTTAAGTATGTCTTGCCATTCCCTCCTGGCTTGAAGAGTTTCTATTGAAAGATCAGCTGTTATCCTTATGGGAATTCCCTTGTGTGTTATTTGTTGTTTTTCCCTTGCTGCTTTTAATATTTGTTCTTTGTGTTTGATATTTGTTAATTTGATTAATATATGTCTTGGGGTGTTTCGCCTTGGGTTTATCCTGTTTGGGATTCTCTGGGTTTCTTGGACTTGGGTGATTATTTCCTTCCCCAGTTTAGGGAAGTTTTCAACTATTATCTCCTCAAGTATTTTCTCATGGTCTTTCTTTTTGTCTTCTTCTTCTGGAACCCCTATGATTCGAATGTTGTAGCATTTAATATTGTCCTGGAGGTCTCTGAGATTGACCTCATTTAATTCGTTTTTCTTTTATCCTCTCTGATTCATTTATTTCTACCATTCTATCTTCTAATTCACTAATCCTATCTTCTGCCTCTGTTATTCTACTATTTGTTGCCTCCAGAGTGTTTTTAATTTCATTTATTGCATTATTCATTATATATTGACTCTTTTTTATTTCTTCTAGGTCCTTGTTAAACCTTTCTAGCATCTTCTCAATCCTTGTCTCCAAGCTATTTATCTGTGATTCCATTTTAATTTCAAGATTTTGGATCAATTTCACTATCATTATTCGGAATTCTTTATCAGGTAGGTTCCCTATCTCTTCCTCTTTTGTTTGGTTTGGTGGGCGTTTATCCTGTT
>NW_011494944.1:3516525-3534770 GCF_000754665.1 Bison bison bison | reverse complement strand
GGAAGCTTGTGTCGGTGTTCTGATGGGTGGAGCTGTATTTCTTCTCTTTGTTCAGTCGCGCTGTGGGGAGGGAGGGAGGGATGCTGCAAACAAATAACACTGGCGTGCGCTCGCAGTGCCTCAGCCACACTGGGTCTGCCCCCGCTCACGGCGCGTGTAGCCTCCCTGCCCACACTGCTCGGGCTCTAGGTTGTTCCGCCGGGAACAATCTGAGGCTGTCCCTGGGTTGCATGTACCTCCCAGGTCCAAGCCGCTCAGGTTCAGGCACTCGGGTAGTCCTCAGAGGCGCAGACTCAGTTGGGCCTGAGTTTTGTGCTCTTCCCAGTTCCGAGCAGCTCAGGTGATGAGGTGTTTGGCGAGTGCCAATGCTGCGACTTATCGCCTCCCCACCACTCGGTTATCTGGGTGTAAAACCGGCGCACCTTCTCAGGCAGATGTTAACCGTCCAGACCCCCAAAAAGTTTTAGTTAGCAAAGAAGCCTGCTTACAGTTTTATAGATAATGTCTCTCTGGGGCTGCGATTGCCCCCTTCCGGCTCTGGCTGCCTGTCACCGGAGGGGGAAGGTCTGCAGCCGGCTATCTCTGTTCAATTCTTTGTTCCGTGCGCGGGCCTGGCGGTGTCTTAGGTTGGGGCTGGCTTTTCGCGTGGTAGATATCCCACAGTCTGGTTTGCTAGCCCAAATTATTTCACTCAGATAGTGCTCAGGGTGTTCAGGCCAGATTCTTACTCTAAGCCATGCAGCTGTGCCTCCCTGCCCAGCCCCCGCTTGCTAATGGCGTGTGCAGGCATCTGCGCTGCTCCTCCGCTGGGGGAGTTACCGTAGGACTCGCAATCTTCGAGTTTTAATTGTTTATTTATTTTTTCTTCCTGTTATATTGCCCTCTGTGCTTCCAAAGCTCGGCACAGATTCGGCAGTGAGAAGGTTTCCTGGTGTTTGGAAACTTCTCTCTTTTTAAGACTCCCTTCCCGGGATGGAACTCCGTCCCTCCCTCTTTTGTCTCTTTTTTTGTCTTTTATATTTTTTCCTACCTCCTTTCGAAGAGTTGGATTGCTTTTCTGGGTGCCTGATGTCCTCTGCCGGCATTCAGAAGTTGTTTTGTGGAATTTACTCGACGTTTAAATGCTCTTTTGATGAATTTGTGGGGGAGAAAGTATTCTCCCCGTCCTACTCCTCCGCCATCTTGGCTCCTCCTCCTATGTGTGAACTTTCAAAAGAGAATGACACTGAGCCAGTTAGAATGTTTCCTGAAGAAACCTGAATGACATTAATAGATCAGGTTATAACCAATAAAGGACCTACCTATTTTCTTCATAAGGAGAATATTGTGAAGGAAAGTGTTTTAATAAAAACAATACTAGGATAATATTCTCTATTCTTAAAGCAGCATTTTTATGCTTTATTTCCCCCTCACTTAACTTTTTCCTCTTTCAGAACCTTCTTTAATACTCTGAGAGAAAACATTGCCTGCATTAACAACCCTTTTAGTGTTGAAATAAGTCACCTTCACAGTTCTTAAAGCTCTAATGCAGCAATTCATAGTCAAGAAATTATTTTTACACTAGGGTCATTGGTTGGAGAACATGTTTCATAATAAGTTTTGGCACAGTGTGAGAAATGTGGGTTTCTTATGAACAATAAAGTCCTGGAATGAGTGTACCTAAGTCAGTTCTTCTCTTTAAAGGTCAGATTTCTGTAACACGTGGCCACATGTGGCATTTGTGAGCCTTCCCTTGGGCTAAGCAGACCACATGTTGTCATCAGGCAAAATAGAGTTATATTAACAAAAGTGTCCTGAAAGAAAGTTCAAGGAGAAAAGAAATATCCTTTCTCTTTTTGAATGAAGCACATAGACTAAAAACATCAATCAGTTAACCAATAATTAATGTAATTGTTAACATGTAATTGAAATAATGGGGTGATGTTCTGTAACTAAAAATTTCACTTCGATATCTCAGAAAAAAACATCTCATATAGATGAATGCAAAAAGAAAATTTCATCTAGATTGAGACACATATCGTTTATGCTATCTGCTATTTAAAAGTAGTATTTTAGTTGTCAAGTGTGTACATGAAAAGCCAAAGATGAAACAGTAGCAGTTGACCAAACCCTTTTCTCTTCTTATTACCTCAGGCAGCATATGATTCCATAATTTATGGAGTTCTGTAAATCACGTGAAAGAAGTGCATATATTTTGAAGATGTGAAAATGATATGTAATATCTGAAAACTATGCTGAAATGATTAAACATCAATTCTATGTAAAAATTAGGAAACATCACAGATCTTTGCTTTCAGTAGGTATTTTCCTAGAAATAACTTTGCAGAGTTTCTTATCTTTAGAATGAGTCATAGACAATGGCTTGCATGAACATTGCTGAATTTAGGACCTCATTCACATAGTCAAATAGCTCTTAAAAGGAACCACTATTTAAAGAGTTACAAGTGAATGGATGCTTTGAAATGAGGATAGTGCCACAAAGACTCCTAGAGCTCCAAGGGTCACAGACTTGGTTAACCAACTCTCTTAGTCATTTTCATTTTTTTTTAAATTTAATTTAATTTTATTTTATTTTTAAACTTTACAGTATTGTATTAGTTTTGCCAAATATCGAAATGAATCTGCCACAGGTATACCTGTGTTCCCCATACTGAACCCTCCTTCCTCCTCCCTCCCCATACCCTCCCTCTGGATCGTCCCAGTGCACCAGCAAATTTAGGTCAGCCTCCTGAAGAAATGTCACTGAAAACTGAATTCCACTAAACATCTGTTGGGCCTATCAAGGGATGCCTATTATTTGCATATTTTATTTTAATCAGACCTATGATTGAAGTGTCCTTTTTCTGTTATTAATGAAAACATAAAATTTATTGAAGTATACTGCTTTATAGATCAGCACAAAAGGGCCAGTTCTGAAATGTTATATTTGCCCTCCTTTATATTATTTATATGGGCTTCCCAGGTAACTCAGTGGTAAAGAATCTGCCTGGCAATGCAGGAGGTAAAGGAGACACAGGTTCTATCCCTGGATTGGGAAGATCCCCTGGAGGAGGAAATGGCTGCCCACTCCAGTATTCTTGTCTGGACAATCCCATGGACAGAGGAGCCTGGTGGGCTACAGTTCATGGAGTCGCAAAGAATCAGACGCAACAGAGAACACACACACATTCTTCATACAGGTTTTGAATGAGTTCTAGGCGTACTGCTTTTTCGTTGTGATACAGTGTTTATTTATCATCAATGAATTTCACCATATAGCTAAAAGTTTGAATGTTATTTTTATTAGTAATATGGATTTTCCCATGTGAGGAGCGAAATAAGTCATTTAATTATGTAATCCAGTGATTCTTAAACATTCTGAACTTATAGACCCCCTTAGACTCTGATGAAGGTTCTGGGTCTTTTTTCAAACCAGGACTTTTTTTTCAAGTCAGGACAAGATTTCAAATGCACCCAATTCTCTGATGTATTCAGGATGAAGCCACATTAAATGAGTAGCTAAGCTTAAACTCTGAATTAGTCCTAACCGTGTATCTGGAATCCCAGCTTCATGATTCCTAAATTGGTGTTCTTCCTAACACCACGTTGTTTCTAAAAGATCCAAAGCCAATTCTCTGACTCTTTAAATCTGTGCAAGTCCAAACCACATGTATGATTATGTTCACATTGCTATGCTTCATTGACTTTGGATGAAACTTTTATCAGTATCTGTTTCTTTTGGCAGTAATCCTGCTCTTTGTGGTCTTTCTTCACTTCTTCTTTTATTATCATGACGTTTCAAGTCTGTCTCTTCTGACTTCAATATTTTGATCTCTTTTAGCTGTGTGAAACTTTTAGGTTAGGTGTCAAATAATGCATAAACAGATGGAAATAGGTGAATGACTTTCCACAATCTATATACTACATTCATATGATATATTATAACTATATATATTTGTAAGAAGAAATTTTAAGATTTCACAATCACCAAAGAAGCCAAACTAAGGATTTGAGAGCATTCCTTGATATGAGTTATTTTGAAAGTTTCAGATTTATCTGTTTTTAATATGGATTTATGAAGATAAATTTAAATGGAGAGTGAGGTCAATATAAATAGACCTTCTTCAAGAGGGAGACAATTATTTTTTTTAAAGGCTGTACTACAGTTCTGCAACACACTCATTTTAGTGAATGAAACATCAAGAATTACCTAGTTAAGCTACAAAGATAAGTGCCAGTAATGCATCTAGCTTCCAAAGACTCTAATCCTTTTCTTACCCACACCAATCTGTCCCTAAATAGTAGAATAAAGGATAATTAAAATGGGAGGTTTTCTTACAAGTATTTCCTTAAGTAGAATGTATAATATGTATATGGATAACAGAATAGCCAAGTGTTTATATGGATCACAGAAGGGCTGCGTTCACTCTGGATAGTAAACTGGAGAGGCCACCTGCCCTCCAATGAGCAATTTTCCTGAAGGAAGTGTTTACAAAATGCCTCTGCTAGGAAAACCAGAAACTGTACCAATATGCTCACTCCATGCTTCTCCATTGCCTTCAAAATAGTCTACAACTGACATCTTGATGACAATTTAAAATCCATTCTCAGGATTCACTGTCTCTCCCTGTGAGTTCTCCTCCTGTATTCTTTATTTTTGTCTTCCTTTTATTCCTTCCTTTCTGTTAGAGTCAGGCCTCAAGAAAATAAAAAGTAACAAGGGGCAGTTTGGTTTGTAAGTATGTTCATAGCCAGTATATCATTTGATCCTCGTTATAGTCACATAAAAGACAAAATGTCATCTCCATGTTTTAAGTGAAGCAAATGAAGGTCTAAGTGCCAAAGTGCTCAATAGTGTGCCCTGACAGACAGGATTTGAACTTGAGCTACATGCCTTAAAAATCCAAGGATCTTCTTTTTCATTGTAAAATGACTATACATCTTGGTTTTTCTGGAATAATTTTTGTAAATTCCTACTGTTCGGAGGCAATTTTTACTGGAATTCCCTTTCCCTTTCAGAGTAAATGAATTAGAATGATAAGGTTGCCCTACTTTTGTGATCTCAGTGCATGGATTCATCTTCTCCTCCTCAGAGATGTCCATTGTTTTGCTGATTTTTTTGTAGAGGAATTTCAGGAATCCAGAAGTGGTGACTGATACACTGAGTTCTTCCTGAAACCTAGCCTAATCCTCAAATCTCCTTTAGAGTAGCCTTGATTTAAGTCATCTGGAATATTGCACTTAGCAGGATTTGTCTATTGCAAGTAACAAGATCGAAAATCAGACCTTCTTAAAACTAAATGAGGAATTCATTGATCACGTAACTGAGAGATTCAAAGACAGGAATTTAGACTATGAACATTTTCTCTTTCTCCCTCTCCCTCTCTTTCTCTTTCCCATTCTTTCTCACTCTCCCTCACTCTCTCTTGCCTCTGTTTCCCTCTGTATGTAGACTACTTCAGTATACTGAAAATTCACCAGCAGCTATAGCTTATATATAACAATGAAAATGTTGTAGCCATTGGTGTTATCCAAAGTTCTCTGAGATTGAGAACGGAGAATGGGGGAGATTTACTTTTCCAGAGGAAAATAAGAAAGACGAAGGGGAAATGAATGTTGACAAACAAACACCGCAGCTATTTACTGTACTGCTTTTTTGTTGAATTTCATAAAATGAATCATCTGAGGTGGAAGTTGTGGTCTTAAAGGTGCATGTTCTTCTTACAAATTTCATGATTAAATCTTTGCCATGGTCGATTTTATTCTGGAACAGAAATGAAGTATTCTAGTTATTCCTCACATCCAGGGATATAAACTGTAGGTACACTTGATTTAAAAATAGCATGTATACATGATTCTCTGAATTTTGTTGAATGTAGAATTCTCCCTTTGTCATTGCCCAGTCTTCACCATTTTGTTCTCATTTCTGAGTTTATGGTTAAGAAACATTGTTCCTTCCATCCTGGTTTAATGATTCATATTCAGGTCTGGCCAAATCTGCTTATTTCTATATAAAAGTACCTGAGTGTTAAGTGTATGAATATAAGCTCTGTAGAAACTGGGGCTTTATCTTAGCCACTATTATGTTCTTATATTGTCCTGTACCCTGCCAACTTCACCATCATGTATCATCCAAAAATAGTAAATACTTATTAAACTAAAAAGTGGCATGGACTATAATAGTTTATTTCAATGTAAAAGAGATTAAAAGGATGCTGCAGTATTCTAGGGATAGTATTGCACTTTATAAAAATGTGTAACAATAGTAACATATTTTTTTTTTACTTTCTGGTAGCTGTCAAAATTAACAAATTCATTTATTTAGCTTGGTTATGACATATAACATTTAACGTATTCATTCATTCATTTGTTCATTTATATAATGCATCTGTATTGATTGCCACCATTGTGCACTTGTTAATTATAGATAATGTAGTTAATGATATCTAGTTGATTATAAAGTCTTGCTAATTCCAGAATAAAGTTAGCCATTTTTGCTTTGCTGAGACACATGTACCAAAAGAATATGGCAAATATTTTTAATTAGACATGAGCATCACAGTCACATTGGATGCTTTATCCAAAAACAAATTCCTGTGTCCAACCTCAAAAAGTTTGTGTCCCAGAAGGTATGAGTAGGGCTTGAGATTTATGTGTTTTTAGCATTCTTTTCTGATAATTTTTCAACACATAACCTGATTAAATCAGGATATTTCATTAGAAGACACTCCAGCAGTAATGACACCCAAAATAAGTGCTTCTGATTTCAACCAGAGATCAGAATGCGACAATCAAAGCTCAGTTCAGCTATACTCTTGACGTTTGGGGTGGTGGGGGTTTCCAAGAGAAATGCCATTGGAGGTGGCCTGAAATTCGGGGAAATCCAAATACCACAGAATGTGCCATCGAGGAACGGACAGTAGTAACTAATGCTGCGTTTTGTTTTGTTATGATAGAGTAAAGCCATGGGCTTTGTTTTGTGCCCATTTTTAATTTGGACATAACATGTTTCGTAGATGTTAAATGATATTAGGTGCACAGTAATGGTGAGAAGTCACCAATATATTCATTGCAGCCAGAAACATTATAAGAATTTGTCACTGGAACTGAAATATTTTACCCTTTTTCCTTTTACTTCCCTTTTGTTTAAAAGTGAGAAAAACTGGGGTTAGTTTAGGGAAAAAGAGAATTTAAAGAATAGTGTAATAAGGAAAATTTAGGAATGAAGTGACCTTCACACTATATGAAATAGGGACTTAAATTTTCTCTCTCTCTCTCTTTATCTAGATCTCATCTTGCACTCTTTTACTGCAGACAACCTTTCCCTGCACAGTTATATGAGGTGGGGAAATAGATTGCAGTCAGCTAAAGACTTGCCTTGAACCCCATGAAAATAATATGGAATAGGACATGAGGAAATAATTCCCCAAAAGAAATGCATGCATGTGGAAGTTTCGAATGGCAGATGAGAGAGGGTACACTGGAAATGTCTTTAATACAAGGGAAAAATAAGTCCTGGGAGAGTCAACCAACACTGGCACCTACATTTCTGAATGCTAACTACCCAAAGAATAAAATCTCAAAGGAGACTTTTCACTTCACCAGCAAACAGTTTTTCTTCTGGTATAGTGTCTTACAAGGCCTCCAGAGTTCACAGGAAAACACTGGTTTAATTATGTTGAAGACAATCAAAATGCTAGGGACAGAACATAAAGGAGTATAGTATTTATTTAGCCACATTCAGAATATATGTGACTCTGTTGTTGTTTTGATAGATTTACTTTGTTATCCCCATATCTCCTGAATATTTTTTTAATTATTATTGTTTTCAATAGTGAAAATTGAAGTGTTATGTTCCAAATATATGTAATGTTCCATATATATGTAAGGTTGCATATATCTGTAATGTTCCATGTATGTATGTATGTATGTGTGTGTATGTATGTATGTATGTATGTATGTATATATATATATGGGCTTCCCTGGTGGCTCAGCTGGTAAAGAATCTGCCTGCAATGCAGGAGACCTGGGTTTGAACCCTGGATTGGGAAGATCCCCTGCAGAAGGGAAAGGTTACCCACACCAGTATTGCAGCCTAGAGAATTCCATGGACTGTATCGTCCACAGGGTCACAAAGAGTCAACACAACTGAGCGAGTTTCACTTTCATATATATGTATACATAAGAATTAAATCGTTTGGTACCAATCCATGCTTTACCACCTCTTACATGTGGGAATTTGGATAGGTTACACGGGAGTCATCTAACTTGGTTGCCACCTTATAAAAGGGTGGAACTAATGAATGAACTATCTCTTGGAGTTGTGGGACTTAAAGGAGATAATGAATGTAAAGCTGTATTTAGGGCAGTGCTTGAGACTTGATTGTGTGTTAGTCACTCGGTCGTGTCCAACTCTTTGTGACCACATGGACTATAGCCCACCAGATTCCTCTGTCCACGGGCTTCTCAAGGCGAAACTACTGGAGTGGGTTGCCATGCTCTTCTCCAGGGGATCTTCCTGTCCCAGGGATCAAACCTGGGCCTCCTGCATGGCAGGCAAATCCCTTACCCTGTGAGCCACCAGGGAAGCCCCAGTGTTAAGTTCTCTATAAACTTTAGCTCTTATTTTTATTAAACTGCTGTTTCACTTTTTTTTTCTTTGTAGAACTTCTTAAATCAGAGACACTATTGCTGCCTTTGTTCCCGGTAGACAGTAACTGTCCCTTTGCAGAATTTTCCTGGATCTCTGAATATTCCAGAGCTATACATTAAAAAAATAGCATTTCAAAATTTTCAGACATATATAGATTTATGATATCTATGCTGGGCTATTATGTAGAATCCCATTTGACATTTTTCTGTTAACAATATTTTCCCCTCAAAAGGAGGGAAATATATAAGAATTATGCCTCCAAATTGCCTGTCATTACTTGATTTATGTTAATTACAAAAACTTTAGGTTATACTTCTAAAGCTATTTTGCAAATAATAACTTCTTTCCTAAGAATGTATTGATATTATAATAGAGATGCAATATTTTATCCTTTACCTTGGAGGGAGTACACCAGCATCCCCTGAACCACTATACTCCTAAAATGGCACAAATATGACAGAACCATGAATCTTCACAAGCTTTATCTCTCATCCTCTGAAGTGTGTCTAACCAAGGCCTCCAATGTATTTGCTACCTCTTGCTCACATGGTTGGAGAAGGCAATGGCACCCCACTCCAGTACTCTTGCCTGGAAAACCCCATGGACGGAGGAGCCTGGTGGGCTGCAGTCCATGGGGTCGCAGAGTCAGACACGACTGAACGACTTCATTTTCACTTTTCACTTTCATGCATTGGAGAAGGAAATGGCAACCCACTCCAGTGTTCTTGCCTGGAGAATCCCAGGGACGGGGGAGCCGTGTGGGGTGTCCTCTATGGGGTCGCACAGAGTCGGACACTGAAGCAACTTGGCAGCAGCGGCTTACCTGGTATGATTTAGTGGCTTCCCAGGTATTTCAGGATCTGCCTGCTGGTAAGGATCTGCCTGCTAGGCAGGAGATGCAGATTCAATCCCTGAGTTGGGAAGATACCCTGGAGAAGGCAATGGCAACCCACTGCAGTATTCTTGCCTGGAAAATTCCATGGACACAGGAGCCTGGCGGGCTATAGTCCATGTGGTCACAAAGATTTGACCGTGACTTAGTGACTAAACAGCAGCATCAGTGTACTTTTATTGAACCAATTATGATATTATGTTGCATGGCCAAATAGCATATGTTCTGTTAGTCTCTATTATCATAGAGAGTGGAAAAGTAACAAAGGCCTAGGAAATGACCGTAGATGTATACTTTCATTTATCCCAAGTGAGTGCACACTGTTTCTGGTTTGTTTTGTGACAGCCATACATTTGCTATATCAACGGCCCAATATCATGTGCATGAGGCAGTGTTCATATATTTCAGCAAAGTTAGTGCATAAGCCTATGCTGTTATAGGCATTTGCTTCTTGGTTGAGTTTATGAAAGGCCACTGCTATCCTTTATGCTGCCTGGCTTTTGCTGGAGCAAGACTAGTGAACTGAACAAGGACATAATGAGGCTCACTATCCCTACATCCTTTAGGTTTTTAACTGTAATGATAAAGTCTGCAGTGCCTTCCAGGATAGGAAGGAACTATCTATTTTGTTTTTCCATGTTGGCTTCAGAGGCTTCAACTTGCCTTCTCATACTACCATATCTCTTATCCCACAAATCAAAGAACTAAATAGCAAGGTCTGCTGCTGCTGCTGCTAAGTCGCTTCAGTCGTGTCCAATTCTGTAAGACCCCATAGAAGGCAGCCCACCAGGTTCCCCCGTCTCTGGGATTCTCCAGGAAAGAACACTGGAGTGGGTTGCCATTTCCTTCTCCATTGCATGAAAGTGAAAAGTGAAAGTGAAGTCGCTCAGTCGAGTCCGACTCTTAGTGACCCCATGGACTGCAGCCTTCCAGGCTCCTCCGTCCATGGGATTTTACAGGCAAAAGTACTGGAATGGGGTGCCATTGCCTTCTCCATAGCAAGGTCTGGTGATCGTTTATTATCTTCCCTCAGCCATCTGATTATATATGTAATAATTTCCTTTGGTTCTATAAATTGAAAAAATCCTTGTTGGTTAGACATACGTCTTGTCCATAATATGCCATGTTCTAGTAACATCTCTGGAGCTCTGTGTGGTTCAGGTGTTCCTGACTCCTAGTCTAATCTTGTAACTCAGGGCTACCCAACCTCCAGGTGGTGGACTGATATCTACTGTCAGATGGGCAGTGGCATTCAATTAGAAAAAAGAGCATGATAAATGTAATGTGTCTGAATCATCTCAAAACCATCCTCCCCCGCTCCCAATGCTATTCCATGAAAGCAACTGTCTTCCACAAAATTGATTTAAGTGGCAAAAAAGGTTGATGACCACTGTATGTAACTCATTGTAATAATTGTATCTGACTTCCTTCTAATGATTAAATATTGCCACAAAGTCTCTAATATTTCTTGCATTTCTTATACTTTTATTTTCTCAGGAGGCCAACTTCAGTGATGTCATTTTCCAGTCTTAGTTCTGGCCTGGGGAGGATAGGCACATTTAAGCTTGTCAGTGATGAAGGTATCTTCTCATGAGTACATTCCTCATTGCTTGGTAAACACAGTGTTAGGTGATCCTTCATGTGAAAGGTTTTCATTCTTACGTGATATAACTATTCTCAGTTCAGTCCAGTTGCTAAGTCATGTCCGACTCTTTGCAACCCCATGGACTGCAGCATGACAGGCTTCCCTGGCCATCACCAACTCCTGGAGCATACTCAAACTCATGTCCATCAAGTCAGTGATGCCATCCAACTATTCATCCTCTGTTGTCCCCTTATCCTCCTTCCGCCTTCCACCTTTCCCAGCATCAGGGTCTTTTCAAATGAATCAGTTCTTCCCATCAGGTGGCCAAAGTATTGGAGTTTTGACTTCAGCATCAGTCCTTCCAATGAATATTAAGGACTTATTTCCTTTAGGATGGACTGGTTGAATCTCCTTGAAGTCCAAGGGATTCTCAAGAGTCTTCTCCAACACCACATTTCAAAAGCATCAATTCTTCAGCACTCAGCTTTCTTTACAGTCCAACTCACACATCCATACATGACTACTAGAAAAACAATAGCTTTGACTAGATGGACCTTTCTTGGCAAAATAATGTCCCTGGTTTTTAATATGCTGTCTAGGTTGGAAGTAACTTTTCTTCCAAGGAGCAAGCATCTTTTAATTTCATGGCTGCAGACACCATCTTCAGTGATTTTGGAGCCCCCAAAGTAAAATCTCTCACTGTTCCCATTGTTTTGCCATCTATTTGCTGTGAAGTGATGGGACTAGAAACCATAATCTTAGTTTTCTGAATGCTTAGTTTTAAGCCAACATTTTCACTCTCCTCTTTCACTTTCATCAAAAGGCTCTTTAGTTCTTTGCTTTCTGCCATAAGGGTGGTGTCACCTGCATATCTGAGGTTATTGATATTTCTCCTGGCAATCTGGATTCCAGCTTGTGCTTCATCCAGCCTGGCATTTCTCATGATGTACTCTGCATATAAGTTAAACAGGCAGGGTGACAATACACAACCTTGATGTACTCCTTTCCTGATTGGTAACAAGTCTGTTTTCCATGACCAGTCATAATTGATGCTTCTTGACTTGCACACATATTTCTCAGGAAAAAGGTCAGGTGGTCTGTTATTCCCATTTCTTTAAGAATTTTCCACAGTCTGTTGTGATCCACATAGCTCAAAGCATTGGCGTAGTGAATAAAGCAAAAGTAGATGTTTTCCTGGAACTCTTCTGCTTTTTTGATGATCCAATGGATGTTGGCAATTTGATCTCTGGTTCCTCTGCCTTTCCTAAATCCAGCTTGAATGTCTGGAAGTTCACAGTTCATGTACTGTTGAAGCCAGGCTTGAAGAATTTTGAGCATTACTTTGCTAGCATGTCACATGCGTGCAATTGTGCAATAGTTTGAATGTTCTTTGGCATTGCCCTTCTTTGGGATTGGAAAGAAAACTGACCTTTTCCAGTCCTGGAAAACTGCTGAGTTTTCCAAAATTGCTGGTATATTGAGTGCAGCACTTTTACAGCATCATCTTCCAGGATTTGAAATAGCTCAACTAGAATTCCACTAGCTTTGTTAGTAGTGATGCTCCCTGAGGCCCACTTGACGTCACATTCCAGGATGTTGGCTCTACATGACTGGTCACACCATCGTGATTATCTGGGTCATGAAGATCTTTTTTATACAGTCCTTCTGTGTATTCTTGCCACCTCTTCTTAATATCTTCTGCTTCTCTTAGGTCCATACCATTTCTGTCCTTTATTGTGCTCATCTTTGCATGAAATGTTCTCTTGGTATCTCTAATTTTTTGAAGAGATTGCTAGTCTCTCCCATTCTATTGATTTTGTCTATTTCTTTGCATTGATTGCTGAGGAAGTCTTTCTTATCTCTCTTTGCTCTTCTTTGGGACTCTGCTTTCAAATGGGTATATATTCCCTTTTCTCCTTTTACTCCACATCTTTTATCTTATCAGCCCTTTGTAAGGCCTCCTCAGACAACCATTTTGCCTTTTTGAATTTCTTTTTCTTGGGGATAGTCTTGATCACTGCCTCCTGTACAATGTCATGAACCTCCTTCCTTATTTCTTCAGGCAGTCTATCAGATCTAATCCCTTGATTCTATTTATCACTTCAACTGTATAACCATAAAGGAGTTGATTTAGGTCATACCTGAATGGTCTAGTGGTTTTCCCTACTTTCTTCAGTATAAGTCTGAATTTGGAAATAAGGAGTTCATGATCTGAGCCACAGTCAACTCCAAGTCTTGTTTTTGCTGACTGTATAGAGCTTCTCCATCTTTACAAAGCATATAATCAGTCTTATTTCAGTATTGACCATCAGGTGATGTTCATATGTAGAGTCTTCTCTTGTGTTGTTGGAAGAGGGTGTTTGCTATGACCCATGTGTTCTCTTGGCAGAACTCTATAAGCCTTTGATCTGCTTTGTTTTCTACTCGAAGGCCAAATTTGCCTGTTACTCCATATATTTCATGACTTCCTACTTTTACATTCCAGTCCCCTATAATGAAAAGCACATCTTTTTTGGGTGTTAGTTCTAGAAGGTCTTGTAAGTCTTCATAGAACTGTTCAACTTCAGCTTCTTCAGCATTATTGGTCGGGGCATAGACTTGAGTTACTGTGATATTGAATGGTTTGCCTTGGAAATGAACAGAGGTCATTCTGTCTTTTTTGACTGCATCCAAGTACTGCATTTTGGACTCTTGTTGACTATGATGGCTACTCCATTTCTTCTATGTGTTTCTCGTCCACAATAGTAGATATAATGGGCATTTAAGTTAAATTCACCCATTCCAGTCCATTTTAGTTTGCTGATTCCTAATACATCGATATTCACTCTTGTCATCTCCTGTTTAATCACTTCCAACTGCCTTGATTCATGGACCTAACATTCCAGGTTCCTATGCAATATTGCTCTTTATGGCATCTGATTTTACTTACATCGTCTGGCACATCCACAACTGGGTGTTGTTTTTTCTTTGGCTCTGTCTCTTCATTCTTTCTGGGGTTTTTTCTCTATTGTTCTCTAGTTGTATATGGGCACCTACCAACCTGGGGAATTCATCTTTCAGTGTCAAACCTTTTTGCCTTTTCATACTGTTCATGGGGTTCTCAAGGCAAGAATACTGAAGTGGTTTGCCATTCCCTTTTCCAGTGGACCACATTTGACAGAACTTTTCACCATGACGTGTCCAACTTGGGGGGACCTACACGGCATGGCTCATAGTTTCATTGAACTAGGCAAGGCTGTGGTTCATGTGATCAGTTTTGTTAGTTTTCTGTGATTGTGGTTTTCATTCTGTCTGCACTCTGATGGATAACAATAAGAGGCTTTTGGAAACTTCCTGACTGAGGAGGAAATTGGGTCTTGTTCTGATGGGCAGGGCCATGTTCAGTAAATCTTTAATCCAATTTTTTATTGAGGGGCAGGGCTCTATTTCCTTCCAGTTGCTTGATCTGAGGCCAAACTATGGTGGAGGTAATGAAGATCAGTTCAGTTCAGTTCAGTCGCTCAGTCATGTCCAACTCTTTGCAACTCTGCAGCACGCCAGGCCTCCCTGTCCATCACCAACTCCCAGAGTTCACCCAAACTCATGTCCATCAAGTCAGTAATGCCATCCAGCCATCTCATGCTATTGTCCCCCTTCTCCTCCTGTCCCCAGTCCCTCCCAGCATCAGAGTCTTTTCCAATGAGTCAACTTTTCACATGAGGTGGCCAAAGTATTGGAGTTTCAGCCTCAGCATCAATCCTTCCAATGAACACCCAGAACTGGTCTCCTTTAGGATGGACTGGTTGGATCTCCTTGCAGACCAAGGGACTCTCAAGAGTCTTCTCCAGCACCACAACTCAAAAGCATCAATTCTTTTATGCTCAGCTTTCTTTATAGTCCAACTCTCACATCCATACATGACCACTGGAAAAACCATAGCCTTGACTAGATGGACCTTGTTGGCAAAGTAATGTCTCTGCTTTTGAATATGCTATCTAGGTTGGTCATAACTTTCCTTCCAAGGAGTAAGTGTCTTTTAATTTCATGGCTGCAGTCACCATCTGCAGTGATTTTGGAGCCCGCAAATATAAAGTCTGACACTGTTTCCCCATCTATTTCCCATAAAGTGATGGGACCAGATGCCATGATCTTCATTTTCTGAATACTGAGCTTTAAGTGAACTTTTTCACTCTCCTCTTTCACTTTCATTGAGGTTTTTTAGTTCCTCTTCACTTTCTGCCATAAGGGTGGTGTCATCTGAATATCTGAGGTTATTGATATTTCTCCCAGCAATCTTGATTCCAGCTTGTGCTTCTTCCAGCCCAGTGTTTCTCATGATGTACTCTGCATATAAATTAAATAAACAGGGTGACAATATACAGTCTTGACATACTCCTTTTCCTATTTGGATCCATCTGTTGTTCCATGTCCAGTTCTAACTGTTCCTTCCTGACCTGCATATAGGTTTGTCAAGAGGCAGGTCAGGTGGTCTGGTATTCCCATTTCTTTCAAAATTTTCCACAGTTTACCATGAATCAAGGTAAGTTGGAAGTGGTCAAACAGGAGATGGTAGGATTGAACGTCGATATTCTAGGAATCAGTGAACTAAAATGGACTGGAATGGGTGAGTTTAACTCAGATGACCATTATATCTACTACTGTGGGCAGGAATCCCTTAGAAGAAATGGAGTAGCCATCATGGTCAACAAGAGTCCAAAATGCAGTACTTGGATGCAATCTCAAAAGTGACAGAATGATCTCTGTTCATTTCCAAGGCAAACCATTCAATATCACGTTGACCCAAGACTATGCCCAACCAATAATGCTGAAGAAGCTGAAGTTGAACCGTTCTATGAAGACCTACAAGACCTTTTAGAACTAACACCCAAAAAAGATGTCCTTTTCATTATAAGGGACTGAAATGCAAAAGTAGGAAGTCAAGAAACACCTGGGGTAACCGGCAAATTTGGCCTTGGATGACGGAATGAAGCAGGGCAAAGGCTAGTAGAGTTTTGCCAAGAGAACGCATTGGTCGTAGCAAACATCCTCTTCCAACAACACAAGAGAAGACTCTACACCTGGACATCACCAGGTAGTCAACACCAAAATCAGATTGATTATATTCTTTGCAGCCAAAGATGGAGAAGCTCTATACAGTCAACAAAAACAAGACAGGGAACTGACTGTGGCTCAGATCATGAACTCCTTATTGCCAAATTCAGACTTAAATATAAGAAAGTAGGGCAAACCACTGAACCATTCAGGTACGACCTAAATCAAATGAAGATCAGCTCAGCTCAATTCAGTCACTCAGTCATGTCTGACACTTTTCGATCCCAACGACTGCAGTACACCAGGCCTCCCTGTCCATCACCAACTCCTGGAGTTTACTCAAACTCGTATCTATTGAGTCAGTGATGCCATCCAATCATCTCATCCTCTGTCATCCCCTTCTCCACCTGCCTTCAATCTTTCCCAGCATCAGGTCTTTTCCAATGATTCAGTTCTTCGCATCAGGTGGCCATAGTATTGGAGTTTCAGCTTCAGTATCAGTCCTTCCAATGAATATTCAGGACTGATTTCCTTTAGAATGAACTGAAGATAGTGGAGGTAATGAAGATAATGGCAACCTCCTTCAAGTGGTCACATGCATGCACTGCTGTACTAAGTGCCCCTGACCCTACAGCAGGCCACCACCAACCCACACCTTTGCCAGAGACTCCTGGACACTCATGAGCATGTCTGTGTCAGTTTCTTGTGTGGTCACTGCTCCTTTCTTCCAGGTACTGGTGCACACAAGGCTTTGTTTGTGCCCTCCAAGATTCTGTTTCCCCAGTTCTAGGTAAGTTCTGGTGTCTCTTGGTGGGGTTAGTGGTTACCTCTTCCAAGAGGGCTTATGCCATACCCAGGTCTGCTGCACCTAGAGCGCCTGCCCCTGCAGCAGGCCACTGCTGAACCATACCTCCACAGGAGACACTCAGCCACAGTTCTGGCTCAGTCTCTGTGGGTTGGGAGTGTGATCTTTGCCCTTCCTAGGTCTGAGCAGCTCAGGGTACCAGGTGCTTGGCTAGCACACTTTCCTAGGTGGGCTGTGTATCTTAATCACCTCCCCAATCCCAGACACTAGGTTTTCTGGGCACACTGCAAGAGCACTGTCTCAGGTGTGTCGCATGTCTCCTCTGGAGAGCTTATCTTGGGCTTCGACCCTCCTGGCAGATGTCAACCATCCAGGATCTCAGGAAGATGTGGTTAGCAGCTTAGAACCTGCTCAGTTCAGCGGAAGATGCAATCTCTAATTTTGAGATTGCACCAGCCCTTGCCTTCTGGCTCCAACTGTTGCAATGTTGCCTCTCTGCCTCTGGGGAGGGCCTGGTAAGCAGCCCTGCTAACTCTCCTTTGGTACTCTCTCAATCCTTTGTTCTGTGAGCAGGCCAGGCTGTGCATTAGGTTGTTAGGTTAGAGTGTTTCGTGGGAAAGTTCTCTTTTCCACAGTTGTGGTTAGGCATGTATTCTGTGGGCTTTTTATTTTTTAATTTTTCTCCCGGTTGTGTTTCCTTCTGAGATTTCCAAAACTCCCTACAGACCCACCTGTGAGAGGATTTGCTACTGTGTGAAAACTTCTCCTTCACTACTCCTTCCGTAGGACAGGTCTCCATACCTAACTCTTCTGTCTCTATTTTTGTCTTTTATATTTTGTCCTGCCTCCTTTTGAAGAGAAATGGGCTGCCTTTCTGGGTTCCTGGTGTCCTCTGCCAGTGTTCAGAAGTAGTTTTCTGGAAGTTGCTCAGTATTCAAATGATCTTTTGATGAATTTGTGGGGAAGAAAGTGGTCTCCCTGTCATATTCCTTTGCCATCTTGGATGAGTTATTTTTATTCCCTTCTTCCTTTGCCTTCCATGGTATCTCTAGTATCTCTATTTAGTATGGGTCATTGGTTTTTCCAAGTCAAATTCAGACTTAAATTGAAGAAAGTAGGGAAAACCACTAGACTATTCAGGTATGACCTAAATCAAATCCCTTATGATTATACAGTGGAAGTGAGAAATAGATTTAAGGGCGTAGATCTGATAGATAGAGTGCCTGATGAACTATGGAATGAGGTTCATGACATTGTACAGGAGACAGGGATCAAGACCACCCCATGGAAAAGAAATTCA
>NW_011494944.1:3503782-3515930 GCF_000754665.1 Bison bison bison | reverse complement strand
GCAATGCCAAAGAATGCTCAAACTACTGCACAATTGCACTCATCTCACATGCTAGTAAAGTAATTCTCAGAATTATCCAAGCCAGGCTTCAGCAATATGTGAACCGTGAACTTCCAGATGTTCAAGCTGGTTTTAGAAAAGTCAGAGGAACCAGAGATCAAATTGCCAATATCAGCTGGATCATGGAAAAAGGAAGAGATTTCCAGAAATCTATTTCTGCTTTATTGACTATGCCAAAGCCTTTGACTGTGTGAATCACAGTAAACTGTGGAAAATTCTGAAAGAGATGGGAATACCAGACCACCTGACCTACCTCTTGAGAAACATGCATGCAAGTCAGGAAGCAACAGGTAGAACTGGACATGGAATAACAGACTGGTTCCAAATAGGAAAAGGAGTAACTCAAGGCTGTCTATTGTCACCCTGCTTATTGAACTTATATGCAGAGTACATCACGAGAAACGCTGGGCTGCAAGAAGCACAAGCTGGAATCAAGATTGCCAGGAGAAATATCAGTAACCTCGTATACTCAGATGGCACCACCCTTATGGCAGAAAGTGAAGAGGAACTCAAAAGCCTCTTGATGAAAGTGAAAGAGCAGAGTGAAAAAGTTTGCTTAAAGCTCAGCATTCAGAAAACTAAGATCATGGCAACTGGTTCCATCACTTCATGGGAAATAAATGGCAAAGCATTAGAAACAATGTCAGACTGTATTTTGGGGGCTCCAAAATCACTGTAGATGGTGATTGCAGCTATGAAATTAAAAGATGCTTACTCCTTGGAAGGAAAGTTATGACCAACCTAGATAGCATTTTCAAAAGCGGAGACATTACTTTGCCAACAAAGATCCATCTAATCAAGGCTATGTTTTTTCCAGTGGTCATTTATGGATGTTAGAGTTGGACTGTGAAGAAAGCTGAATGCTGAAGAATTGATGCTTTTGAACTGTGGTATTGGAGAATGCTCTTGAGAGTGCCTTGGACTGCATGGAGATCCAGCCAGTCCATTCTAAAGGAGGTCAGTCCTGGGTGTTCTTTGGAAGGGCTGATGCTAAAGCTGAAACTCCAATACTTTGGCCACCTGATGCGAAGTGTTGACTCATTGGAAAAGACTCTGATGCTGGGAGGGATTGGGGGCAGGAGGAGAAGGGGACGACTGAGGATGAGATGGCTGGATGGCATCACCAACTTGATGGACATGAGTTTGGGTGAACTCCGGCAGTTGGTGATGGACAGGGAGGCCTGGTGTGCTGCAATTCATGGGTTTGCAAAGAGTCAGACACAACTGAGCGAACTGAACTGAACTGTACCGAATATGGCATTCTCTTGTTTCACATATAAAGAGTCGTTATTTCTTTTTAAACTATCATTTATTGCTTTTGTTTATAGGACCCTTTGCAAAGTAAAACATAGGTAATCAGATACATATTCACAGACTTTCTGAGAAAGAAGGCAACTTTCCCTTTACTGTGGTAGAACTAAAATCTCTATGGGCTTTCCACTACACTAGAAGTCCTCTAGTCTCCTCTACCCTCCCACACACATATTGATTGGCTCAATGTATAGGGATAAGTCAGGGTATAGACCTCTTTCCCAAGGACATACTTCAATGTTTCCCTGAAAATCTTTTACTTCCTTTACTCCAGAGAGTCTAATTTCACCATGGAATGAGAATACCTTTTCTCTTCATCTTTTTTTTTTTTTTTTTCTGTTGAAATATGTTACTCATGCCTTGAGTCTTTCAAAGCTTAGACATTTACAATATAGGAGCAAAGTGTTAACTTTATTGATTTCTATGTTTCTTTCTTTCATTTTATTCTTTTTTTTTTAATTTTATTTTATTTTTAAACTTTACATAATTGTATTAGTTTTGCCAAATATCAAAATGAATCCACCACAGGTATACATGTGTTCCCCATCCTGAACCTCCCTCCTCCCTCCCCATACCATCCCTCTGGGTCGTCCCGGTGCACTAGCCCCAAGCATCCAGTATTGTGCATCCCTTACTCCAGTAAAGATATTCTATTTCCTGAACAGGGGAAACTGTCATGGTGTGACATGAAGTATGTGTATGGGGAAGACATGCCAAAGTTAATTAAATCTGATGACCCTTAATATGAAGAAATAAAATAAATATTAGATAATAAAATATAATATCAACAGATATCAAGTGACTAAGAAATAGAAAACATCCCTAATCAAATGACTTTACAAAATAAGTGTAGAAAAAATTACTAAAATATACCAGCAACCATAAAAAAGGCCAAGAGCAATTTTGTAAGAAATTATGACTAGAAAACCATTAAAAGGAAAATAAGGCAAATATCTCTTAAAATTGATATTTATTATTGTTTAGAGGTTTTAGATAATATAATGAAAATAAAATATAAATATTGAAGAAAAAAGACAAATATATTAATATCTCCACATGTATATATCTATAAACAACTAAAGAGACTATTTTAAGTCATGTCAACAAGTGGCAAGAAATAATGAAATATTCAAAATGTAACATATATAATAAAATTTATGCATAAGATATTAATATCTTCCAAAAAGTCACTTCAAAAATTTTATGATTTGTTTATTTTTATATAAATTCATTCTTAAGTCATACTCTAAAAAGCATTAACAAAATATATTGATAAAGTAGAAAGAATTTCTAAAATTATTCCCATTTTCATTTAACCATATGCAAATAAATGTGGTATGTTTTCATGATGCTCTCTGTTTCCAAAATTTGAAGATCTGTTATTCTCTTCTGTTTTAATATTCTTGTTACATCTCTGTCTTATTTTTATTCTTCCACTTTAAAAATGCATAAGTATCTTCCCTTGGCTTTCTTATCTTCTCTCTCTACCTTACCCCCAAGAGGTATTATATTATCCCTGATTTAGTCTCATAAATTCAGCACTCCCTCTTTCATGTGATAATACTCATATTCCCACCAAGACTTCTCCTGAGAACTCTAGACCCATGCATACATGTATTTACAAATAAAATTAAGTCTAAGAGGATAATAAATATGGCATAAATAGGATACTAAATATGGCAACCTACTGGGCTTCCCTGGTGGCTTAGACGGTAAAGAATCTGCCTACTACTAAAAAACAACAGCAACTGCTTTTGAAATAATGACTTAACAACCATTCCTGTTAAAAATAATGTTTTTAAAAAGATAAATTTATTACTATCATCCTTGCTGATCAGTATAATTTGGAAACTTCTAGATAATAAAAAAATTGAAGAAAATAGAAATAAAATAACCTGCAGAATGTTTTTCTGGATTTCCTTCTGCAGTAATCATCTCAAACTCAACATGGATAATACTGAGAATAACTCTCCCAGCTCTTTGAACAAAACTTACCTTTGTTCCTTGTCTTGACTGCTTTCTTTCAGATTAGATCTTTCCAACAACTGAAATTTGAACCACTGAAAATATCTTTGAATTTCTTCCTCTCTTCATATCCTTTCTTATTCTACCTCTCTGATATTACAAAAATTACCACTCTTCTCACAATTCCACTAACATTTTCCTATTTCAAATTCTCTTTATCTCTCTCATAGATAGTAAAAAAGCTTACTCCGTTTTTTTTTTTTTTTTTTTAAACTTTACAATATTGTATTAGTTTTGCCAAACATCGAAACGAATCCGCCACAGGTATACCCGTGTTCCCCATCCTGAACCCTCCTCCCTCCTCCCTCCCCTACCCTCCCTCTGGGTCATCCCAGTGCACCAGCCCCAATCATCGAGTACCGTGCATCAAACCTGGACTGGCGACTCGTTTCATACATGATATTATACATGTTTCAATGCTATTCTCCCAAATCTCCCCACCCTCTCCCTCTCCCACAGAGTCCATAAGACTGATCTATACATGGGTGTCTCTTTTGCTGTCTCGTACACAGGGTTATTGTTACCATCTTTCTAAATTCCATATATATGTGTTAGTATACTGTATTGGTGTTTTTCTTTCTGGCTTACTTCACTCTGTATAATAGGCTCCAGTTTCATCCACCTCATTAGAACTGATTCAAATGTATTCTTTTTAATGGCTGAGTAATACTCCATTGTGTTTATGTACCACTGCTTTCTTATCCATTCATCTGCTGATGGGCATCTAGGTTGCTTCCATGTCCTGGCTATTATAAACAGTGCTGCGATGAACATTGGGGTACACGTGTCTCTTTCCCTTCTGGTTTCCTCAGTGTGTATGCCCAGCAGTGGGATTGCTGGATCATAAGGCAGTTCTATTTCCAGTTTTTTAAGGAATCTCCACACTGTTCTCCATAGTGGCTGTACTAGTTTGCATTCCCACCAACAGTGTAAGAGGGTTCCCTTTTCTTCACACCCTCTCCAGCATTCATTGCTTGTAGACAAATAATTTCACAATTTGTATGGAAATACAAAAAACCTCGAATAGCCAAAGCTATCTTGAGAAAGAAGAATGGAACTGGAGGAATCAACCTACCTGACTTCAGACTCTATTACAAAGCCACAGTTATCAAGACAGTATGGTACTGGCACAAAGACAGAAATATTGATCAATGGAACAAAATAGAAAGCCCAGAGATAAATCCACGCACATATGGACACCTTATCTTTGACAAAGGAGGCAAGAATATACAATGGATTAAAGACAATCTCTTTAACAAGTGGTGCTGGGAAAACTGGTCAACCACTTGTAAAAGAATGAAACTAGAACACTTTATAACACCTTACACAAAAATAAACTCAAAATGGATTAAAGATCTAAACGTAAGACCAGAAACTATAAAACTCCTAGAGGAGAACATAGGCAAAACACTCTCCGACATACATCACAGCAGGATCTTTCTATGACCCACCTCCCAGAATATTGGAAATAAAAGCAAAAATAAACAAATGGGACCTAATTAAGCTTACTCCATTTTTAATGACTCAGATGCCCAAGCCATTCTGAACATTTGCCATGTTTACCTTTTTGCAATAACTTAAATAGCATTGGCATAATAAAAGCAAAAATAAAACCTTCAAATGAATTTTTCTCACTTTCTAAAAACTTATCCTACCATTGACTCCAGAACAGAAGTAGATCCATCCTTATGCACTGTTCTTTTATCATACTTGCTTCAAGTTCTAAGTGAAACTGAGCTTCTTACTTCCTCCCAATAAATTCTCTTCAATTTCTCAACTTTGAGATTTGAATTTATAAGTGCTCTACAATTGTGATGCCTTTTTTCTCCATCGTCACATGTTAACAGTTTTATAATACAGCTTAAATGCCATCTCCTTAAACAAATTCTACAGTCAGAAGTTACCCATCCTTTCCCTGAGCTGTACTAAATTTTTATCTTCACAATTATTGTGGGGTTTATTTCATCTATTTTATCTCACAGTGATTTTCACCAATCTTTCTGCACCCTATTTGAACTTAAGGATTCAAGTCATAACTATGACATGAGCTCTTTTTTTTTAACCACTTAGTATTTATTAAGTAAAGTGCTTTTCACAGAGTAGAGAATGAAAACTTATTTTTAAACTGACTATTTTATATGAAATTGACCAATTTGATTAAAATGACCAATTGACCAATTTTTTACAAAACAGAGTTGGAGAAAATAGCCATAAGTGTTTATGGTTTAAAGGAAATATGATTTTCTGGCTTGTGTTTGAGCTTTTAGCTGAGAATTCTATTTCTGCTCTTAGTTCAAAATCCATTAGGAACTAAAATGAAATTCTGGAAGCTTTGGAAGAGAGAAATTTTCTCTTCTAACCCTTTTTTAGACATGCTCCTTAAGGATAAGTATAGCACTTAATACTTTTAGAAAAGAGAAGAACAAAAGGAACAGAACTCCTGGGGAAATGTCCACGTTTTTGTTTAACAGTCCTCGTACTTTCTTTCCCTTGTCTCAGTCACATCTGTGAATGGTAATCCCTCTCATGAAACTGAAGGGGGGAGGTTTAAGGCAGAAGGTACCACATCACTTCCACCAGAGTAAAAAGAGCTGACCTCGCCTATGAGGGAAGTCTACATTAGGAGGGTAAACTAAAAGTTGACCTTCCAAGAAGTGTATCTCACTCAAATATATGGAAAAAGAACCTTTTAAAACTCATGCATTTTCTAAAGTAGCTTCCATTTTTTGGTACAAAATGGCCAAACACAAAATAGATCTTATTTAACACCCAAAATAAACATTTTATGATGTAGGAATTATTTTCCTCATTTTATAAATGAAAACTTTGACAATAAAGAATTATGAGTTAGTAGTAATAGTTATCTAATAACTCATTGTCAAAATTTTCAAAGTAATAGTTATATCTAGTACCTTTATTATAATTAATATTATTATTATCCAAGTTCTCATATGCCCATAATTATCACTAGCACAGCAAGCATGCAATTTATAGTCCAAACTGGGAAACTTTTGAGAATAAATGGTTTATTAATAATTATGCGAAGACCTTAGGCATAAACTGAGAATTTTGGGGGTGAATCAAAAGATGAAGTTATCCTACACTTTGCTAAACATGTGATTCAGAAATAGTTTTTTGATTACTGTACAAGTTCTAATTATCCACTCTTCTATTTATACCTTTAAACTTAGTATTTTATAATGTTTTAATCTAATAAAGCAAGTCAATAGTTTTCCTGCTGTATACTCTGAGTGAGTAGAAGTTATTTTTTTGTATTTTTTATTCAGGGAAGCAAATGACTAATTTTTTTCAACTGTCAAATTCAGTTATCACAAGAGTCCAAACACCATGCTTTTTCCAGGAATCTTTCCTATCTCATTTGAAAGATATTTGAAGTTGTTTTGTTTTTTATATATGTTAGGATTTTCAGTGTTTTCTGGAAAAAAAAAAAGGTAGTTACAAATTTTGAAACTTAAGGAAGGGGCTGTAGAATGGAATATATGAAGTAGGAATGGAGAGAAGTAGCAAGTAGGCTTTAACGACTGATAGTTGTAATTAAAGGCTTTTTGAAAATGATAATCATGTAGATTGTTTATTAACTGTGTTGGTTTTTTCCTGAAAAAAAAAAAAAAATCTCCAGAGGGCATAGAATAGGTTGAGCAGAACAGCAATGCAATTCTAACACTACTGGGGAGTCATAGGTTCCTGGGGCACGTTTCTGTGGCTGATAGCAACATATGTCTCAGGTTTGGGTCTGTTCTCTTCTCTGTAAGTAAAACTGGAAGTGGCTGTGTGTTTCACAGACTTCTTACGGATTTGCTTACCCACCAAGGAATTTTATTCTTCTCTAAGATGTTTGTGTATTAACAACGATAATTAGCTATACCATGAATTAGACAAGCCTTCCTCTGTGTTAATTCACTTCAGTCCTGTCTGACTCTGCGACCCCACAGACTGTAGCCCACCAGAATTCATTGTCCATGGAATTTACCAGGCAAGAATACTGGAGTAGTTTGCCATGCCTTCCTCCAGGGGATTTGCTGATCCAGGGATAGAACCCATGTCTCTTATGTCTGTCTCCTGCATTGGCAAGTGGATTCTTTACCACTAGCACCATCAGGGAAGCCCAAAGCCTCCTTTGTGTGCTCAGTCACTTCAATCGTGTCCAACTCTTTGTGACTCCATGGGCTGTGGCCCACCAGGACCCTCCGTCCATTGGATTCTCCAGGTAAGAATACAGGAGTGGGTTGTCATTTCCCTCTCCAAAAATCTCCTTTAAAAATAGCTAAATAAATTTCTATCATTAAATAGAAACATTAAATAATTCATATATAGTCCACAAGATCTTGCATAATCTTGTCTTTGCCTATCATTTTAGCCTCAGAATGCTAAGAAACATACTGTGTTCCCCAGCAGACAACGTTCAAAGTTCTTGAGTTAGATAACCTCATACAATGTTGTTATCTCTGCACCCTATTGGACACTCATGCACACACACACACACACACACTTTAGAAGCTAGTCTCTTTTCCATTTTTAGGTCCCTACTCTTATGTGAAAATCTAAACTTAGATTCCCTCCTGTATTCTTTCATGCTTTTTTTTTCTCCGCTGTGGAGTATTTTTGTTGTTGTTGTTGTTTTTGTTGCTACTCACGTTGATGAGTACCAGTATAATATCTTGTCTCTCTTTAAAATTTAAATTCCCTAAACATAGAGACTATATTTATCTTGTTTACCTCTTTGTAGTCTGTGATAACATGTAAGTGCTATATAGTATACACTCAGCTAATATTAGAGGAAATAGACATCTTCATGGGTTATAGTAAGCATAAATGGTAACACGCATATAGTTTTAATTAATATGATCCCCCTATTAGAAAATGCATCCCTATCATTTTTATTTAGAATTGATAGTTGTAGCAGCTACTAAAATTTTTAATAATTTTATTCATGGTCAAACTGTCATTACAGTTAGTTTTTCTTTCTCATCTATTTTCTCCAGGTTCCTGGCATCAGGATTATGACTAAATGAATCACTTTTTAGATTCTGATATTCATACAAGTACAGTTTCCTACTGCTTTCTTATCCATGTCTCAATTAGATTCCCTCCACAAGCCTGGATACAGTTGGAAACCTTAAGAATACTTTAGTGTATGAACATAAGCTGTATTACTTTCTGGCTTTTTCCACCTAGATCCTCAAAGCTCCACCTCTACAATGTTAAATGTTAACTATTTAGACTATCTTGACTAAAATATGATTTTTAAACAATTATAATACATATTACATAATTATAATGCAGTTTTAGAGAAAGAGTGGATTCTGAATTTTTTTATTTCATTTACATATTCTCTCTAGCCTGCTCAAATTCATCCTGTTACCAATATTTTACTTCTCTAGATTTTGAAGTTGTAGAATTTTTAAAATATTGAATAGCATATAAATGGAATAAACAATAAATTGGAAGAAAGAAGCAGATATGGGTTCTGGTTTCTTTCTTTCCATTTTTTATTATTGATAATTAAGTGTTTCACTTGATCTTTATGGACTTCTGTTATTTTATCTGCAATATGTTATAATAGTATAACTTGACTTAAACTAGAAAGAGAGAACAGATGGTGTTTTGTGGGGTCTCTAGCTCTAGAATCTATAATCCTAGCTTAAGAGAGGGTTTTGCAGCAAAACAAAATTGAGATTCAGTAGAATATAATACTCATTTAAACAGCAAAACAGACTCTCTTCTTTGAGGGAAGAATGTTAACTAGTCTTTGTATAAGTTTCCTCTTCCACTCCTTCCAGCCCTGTCAAATCATTTAACTCTCTATTTAATAATGAGGGAATTCCTTGGTGGTCTAGTGGTTAGGACTGCAGAGGGCACAGGTTTAATCTTTGGTCAGGGAACTGAGATCTCAGACGCTGTGTGGTGTGGCCAAAATAAATAAATAAATGAGTATATATTTAAATGGTTAAAATGGGGGAGAATATTTAAAAATTTTAAACAAAGATAAATATGCTAAATTATTCATACTCTTGTTTCACTTTTTCCCCAAATTACACATTATTTTGTGTAAATAACACCTTTAGAAAAGCAAGTGAATTTTCTACAATTTTACACTCTATTTTAACAGCATCTCAAATAATTGTAATATGGATCTTAAAGCAGAGGAAGGGCTCCAGAGAGCTTTTCCTTCCAGCTGACTGTGTTAGATTTAAGTTTGCAGCAGTTTTCAGGGATATCAATGTCTGATGACTGGTGGGCTCTTGAAATGTGAGTTATGGTTTTTATTCCATCCTCTGAAAAGCATCTGCTAGATTCAGAATTGAGCAATGTTTGTTACTATTTCAGGAAAAAGTCCAATTGTAAATGGATGTGGGAGAAGATCACAAAGTCAGGCATCATAACTTTGGGTTTTACAGCTTGGTTTTGGACTGTAAAAAACCTACAGACCTCTGGTATCAGTAGAAATCAATTCAAATACTGGCTATGTCATGAATTATCTATGTGACTTCAGGCCTTAATTTCTATCTCCTATAAAATGGGTTGATTGCAAAAGATGGCATCTAAGTTTCTTTTTAAAAAATTCTAAAATTAATATGTATCAATATTGAAAAACTAGAAGATAAGTACAAAAAAGCCTAAAATCACTCATAATTTCACAACTTAGAAAAAAATCAGTATAATAATGTTATTGTGTGTTTACTTTGATCTTGTTATACAAATGTATACCACTCAGCTATGTATTTTACATATTATATATTTCCATACATATTTATGTTCATAAATATATTTCCCATACACATATTTTACTTATTATAAAATTGATTCATACAGTAATCCATTCTGTTTTGTATTCATTTACTATATCAAAAGCACTTTCCCATGTTATATAAAAAATATAATTTTATTATTTTATTATTTAGAAAGTATAATTTGTTTAACAGCTGTTGTTGTTTAGTTGCTAAGTTGTGTCTGACTCTTTTGTGACCCAATGGACTGTAGCCTGCCAGGCTCCTCTGTCCATGGAATTTCCCAGGCAAGAACACTGGAGGGGGTTGCCATTTCCTTCTTCTGGGTATCTTCCCAACGCAGTGGTCAAACCCTCCCCTCCTGCATTGGCAGGCAGATTCTTTACCATTGAGGCACCAGGGAAACCCTTGCGATAGTTACTGATTATTATTTAACTTCTAGCTTTTCATAATTATGGAAAAGATTGATGATGGATATTTTTATATTAATATCAGTGTATATCATTTATTGTTCAGTAATAGGGAATTATTAGATCAAAGGACTATACTTATAATGACCATTTGGAAGGTTAAATTCTAAACTAAGATTGTCATTTTCAAAGAGATTCAGAATACATGAAAAAACTAAAAAAGATCAATATAAATATTGCCAAGATAACTCTAGATGTAGCTTATTTGAAAATAGTCAACTAGAGTATTCTCAATAAGAGCACATTCTCAATAAGACCTTTTGAAAAGAAAATCAAATTAAAAACATTTGAATGATAGGGTGATCAGAAATTGTATATTTCACACTGGGCTTCTAGGTTTGTTTCTCTGAACCAACTCTGTGGTATCTTAAAGGCATTTTCAATGATTTGTTGTAAACAAACCAACTCTGTGGTATCTTAAAGGCATTTTCAATGATTTGTTGTAAACAATTTTGAGATATCCAATGTTAGGAAAACACTTTCTGAGTAGTGATTCTGATTATGTATTTTAGAGACAAACTTTTTGCAAAATCTCTGACTGCATCCTTCTGGGTTGTACTTTTAAAGTCTCTCATCTACCATGGTACACCAATCTGTATTTAACTATCTCAGGGATTTTAATTCTGCATTCTCCAAATTTGTCACTAGATGGGAGAAGAGGACTTTGGTTAGATTCTAGTGTAGCCATTTCAATTGGTGTCTGATATATAGTCTCTTCTGACTCATTTGAAAAGACCTTGATGCGAGGAAAGACTGAAGGCAAAAGGAGACTGGTGGCAGAGGATGAGATGGTTTGATAGCGTCATTGAGTCAATGGACACAAATCTGGGCAAACTTGTGGAGATGGTGAAGAACAGGGGAGCCTGGCATGCTGCAGTCCATGGGGCCACAAAAAGTCAGATGGGACTTAGCAAGTGAACCACAAAAACAAATAGGATCCATTTGATTATAGTCATTAGAATTCATTCAATTAGTATACCTTTTTGCACCCCGTGGCAAATTTTGTTAGAGTAATTTGAGTACCATTTAGAGCATTCAATACTACAGAAATTTGCTGTCCCTTCCCAAGTGATTGCAGGGTTATGCTGAGGAGTGGCTATTTTTGTTATACTGTTATAACTTGTTTGCCAGTGTGGATATTATGTAGACCCCACCTACCTTGGGGACAGGCATATATCAGTGTATTAGTCTTTGACCCCGGATTTATCGAGGAATGGAGAAGGCAATGTGTTGGGGGCCGGCATGAGGCACTCCGCCCATGACAAAGGTCATGAGGAAGGAGGCTCGACATACGCAAAGGCGGGATTGAGCCTCAGGAGTCCCCCTGGAAATTCTCAAGCATCTACCCCCAAAACCAGAGCCTGCCTACTTTACTACTTTGTGCTCTCACTTACACCTCTGACTTTATGGGGGGCTGTCCCCCACCACCTCTTTCGGAGAAGGAGTTAACTTAGAGCTCCAGTTAATAATAATTCCTGGGCGTGATAAGAGTGTTTTAACCTACAAACTCCTCTGAAGGTTCTCTAGCCTGCC
>NW_011494944.1:3503454-3503682 GCF_000754665.1 Bison bison bison | reverse complement strand
CATGTGATTGTTCACAGCCTCCCAACCGTGAGAGGCATGAGATGCTTTAAACCTTCTAAAAACAGGTTCCTTAGAAAAGTTAGAATACTATTAGTATAAGTATAATGGGCTGATTAGAAACTGTATTGGTGAAGGGTTTTTCATTTGTTGAGCCAATGTTTGTTGCTAAGTCTCCACATCCCCTGCCCTTACACACATTAATGAATATATAGAAGAAATAAGTATTAA
>NW_011494944.1:3501071-3503354 GCF_000754665.1 Bison bison bison | reverse complement strand
TAATTATGCGTGGGCTTCTAAGATCCGACCGGGGAGGCCTCAGTGTCTCCTCTCCTTCGGGAGAATGGAAGGACGCCTGCGGCCTACGTAAGTGATGCAAGCTTCTTGTCTTGAAGTTTTATTGGTCTCCCGCGTAAACCAAGCTACTCAGCCTCTTTTCTCCACTGAATTTTCCTACTGAGCTATCTTCATTCTATTACTCTTTATATCTTTGATGAATATTTAAATAGTCGCTGAAGCTGTCTCCCCTTCGAATACCCTGGATCAGCCGGGGCTGGACCCTGGCAGGTGGCGCCTGAGACAGGCCTTTCGAAGGTAAGTCCCCAACCCTATTCCCCCAGTGTTGAGTTTTCGAGATGGCTAGGACCCCACTTAGGGTGCTGCAGACCCCCCTGTAGGATAGACAGGGTGAAGAGGAGTGGGAAGTGTTGAAAGTGTTGAAGAGTTAGAGAGAAAAAACGGATTCTAAAAAGGCTGACAAAAAAGGTCTAATCTTTTGATAGCTAAAAGCAAAATCTTGTACTATACTTAACTTTCTGACATGGGTAACACTGAAACTAAGAATGCCAACTCTTTATACAAGTAATCTTGAAACTGTTGAAGAGGGTACTGTTAATTTAGATACTTGGGTGAAGGTAAAAAAAAAAAAAAAAACTAAAAACTTATCCTATAAATATGATTAAAAATGTTCTGGAACCCCGTCATGAGGCTGTGGGATAACCTATGGGAGAGGCTATAGCGGTGGATGATAGTAGGTCTCCACCTTCTGTGCAGATCATTTTTTCTGCCATTGACGAAGAAAAGGAGGGAGACTGTGCTCTACCTCCAGAGGAGTGAGAGGGCTTACAGGACGCTGCGGCTGGGCTCCCTGGCGAGCCCCCTCTTCCTCCAAACAAACCTTTAAAAATTTATCCAATAATTTCTGATTTAAGATGACTACCCCACCTCCGCTTGCACCTCCCAGGGCCTAATAACTCCCCAGTTTGCATTCAAAGCCTCCCAGAGCATTGCCTAAGGCTGAAAAAGATAAAAAAGATTTTCTTTTTAAACAAAGGAGCTTTTAAAAAATACACAATATACGAGCCTGTTCCTTGCAGAAAACCCCCTCCAGGGGGCCTCACCCAAGCAAAAAAAAAAAAAGAGAGAGAAAAATAAAAAGAAAAAAGTGAAAAAAAAGGAAAGAAAATATAGAAAGATCTAAAGATAGAAAAAGAACTAAAGAGTAAAAAGGAGAAAGGAACGGAGGAGGAAGGAATCAGGGAATGCAGCAAGATAGAAAAAGGAAGAAAGGAAGTTAGAAAAAGAGATACAGTGAGAAAGAGAGGGAAGAAGGAAGAAAAAGTTAGAGAGAAAGAGGGTAAAAGGAAAGAAACGAAGGAAAGAGAAGGTAGTGAGAAAAGAAGGGGGAGAGAAAAGTGAAAAAGGCAGAAAGAGAGAGAGAGAGAGAGAAAGTAAGGAAGAAGGGAGAATGAAAGAGGGAAACAGGAAGGAAATGATAGAAAGTAAAAGAGAAGAGAAGAGGAAGGAAAAAAGATAGAGTGAGGGAAAGAAAACTTGAGAAAGATTTAAAGAGAAGAAGAAAGAAAAAATCAGCAGAAGAGAGAGGAGAGGACTTACAGGACACTGTGGCCAGGCGCCCTGGCGAGCTCCCTCCTTCTCTGCGCAAACCTTTAAAAAAAACCTATCCACCACTTTCTGATTTAAGGCGATTGCCGCCACCTCCGTTTGTGCCTTCTAGGGCCCAAGAGTTCCCCACTTTGCCCCCAAATCCTCTCAAAGTGTTGCCTAAGCCTGAGGAAGATAAAAAGTTTTTTGAACAGTGGAGCTTTTAAAACAGACTGCATACACAATATGCAGAGCATGCTCCTTGGAATAAACCCATTCAGGGGGGGTCTCACCAAGGCTAAGAGAAAAGCAGAACGGTAAGGGGATTTAGCAACAATATTAACCCCTGACAAGCCGGTTACTCCAATTCCAACGGGAGTGGCTGGACCCCTACCTGAGGGCATTGTAGGACTTGTGCTAGGGCATAGCTCGCCACCACCGCAATCAGAGCAGAAAAAGAAATAAAAGGAATCCAAATTGGAAAAGAAGAAGTAAAACTCTCACTATTTGCAGATGACATGATCCTCTACATAGAAAACCCTAAAGACTCCACCAGAAAATTACTAGAACTAATCAATGACTATAGTAAAGTTGCAGGATATAAAATCAACACACAGAAATCCCTTGCATTCCTATACACTAATAATGAGAAAACAGAAAGAGAAATTAAGGAAACAA
>NW_011494944.1:3500558-3500971 GCF_000754665.1 Bison bison bison | reverse complement strand
GTTTTAAGAATACTCACCCTTGGAAGAAAAAAGTGTTCTGGTTGACTGACCACTGTCACAAGGAGAGGGTCATAAATTGTCAGCAGGCCCCCCTGGCCAGAAGATGATGTAACACCCCTAAGACCTCTGTATACATTTGTGTGAAGCACCTGACTTTAATAAAAGTCAGGACTGCTGTCCCCACATGACTTTTGCATAACATCTCAGTGTATAAAAACAGACTCTGGAAAATAAAGAATTGGGATCAGTTCCTCGAAAGACTGGTCTCCCCATGTCTCCCTCTCTCTCACTTTGGCTGAGTCTCCATCTGGAGTGTGGAACTGGCCATGCTTACTAATTATGCGTGGGCTTCTAAGATCCGACCGGGGAGGCCTCAGTGTCTCCTCTCCTTCGGGAGAATGGAAGGACGCCTG
>NW_011494944.1:3499466-3499996 GCF_000754665.1 Bison bison bison | reverse complement strand
TAAACGTAAGACCAGAAACTATAAAACTCCTAGAGGAGAACATAGGCAAAACACTCTCTGACATACATCACAGCAGGATCCTCTATGACCCACCTCCCAGAATATTGGAAATAAAAGCAAAAATAAACAAATGGGACCTAATTAACCTTAAAAGCTTCTGCACATCAAAGGAAACTATCAGCAAGGTGAAAAGACAGCTTCAGAATGGGAGAAAATAATAGCAAATGAAGCAACTGACAAACAACTAACCTCAAAAATATACAAGCAACACCTCCAGCTCAATTCCTGAAAAATAAATGACCCAATCAAAAAATGGGCCAAAGATCTAAATAGACATTTCTCCAAAGAAGATATACAGATGGCTAACAAACACAGGAAAAGATGCTCAACATCACTCATTATCAGAGAAATGTAAATCAAGACCACTATGAGGTACCATTTCACACCAGTCAGAATGGCTGCAATCCAAAAGTCTACAAATAATAAATGTTGGAGAGGGTGTGGAGGAAAGGGAACCCTCTTACACTGTT
>NW_011494944.1:3490311-3499366 GCF_000754665.1 Bison bison bison | reverse complement strand
ATAATAGCCAGGACATGGAAGCAACCTAGATGCCCATCAGCAGATGAATGGATAAGAAAGCAGTGGTACATATACACAATGGAGTATTACTCAGCCATTAAAAAGAATACATTTGAATCAGTTCTAATGAGGTGGATGAAACTGGAGCCTATTATACAGAGTGAAGTAAGCCAGAAGGAAAAACACCAATACAGTATACTAATGCATATATATGGAATTTAGAAAAATGATAACAATAACCCTGTGTACGAGACAGCAAAAGTGACGGTGATGTATGGAACAGTCTTATGGACTCTATGGGAGAGGGAGAGGGTGGGAAGATTTGGGAGAATGGCATTGAAACATGTAAAATATCATGTGTGAAACGAGATGCCAGTCCAGGTTCAATGCACGATACTGGATGCTTGGGGCTAGTGCACTGGGACGACCCAGAGGGATGGTATGGGGAGGGAGGAGGGAGGAGGGTTCAGGATGGAGAGCACATGTATACCTGTGATGGATTCATTTTGATATTTGGCAAAACTAATACAATTATGTAAAGTTTAAAAATAAAATAAAATTAAAAGAAAAAAAAAGAGAGAGAGAAAAGAAAAATTTCAGCGGTGCATGGTGTAGTAGATTCTGATTATATTGAGAAATTAAAGTTTTGACCTCACCGCCTACTAAAACTGTGCAAATTAATAAAGGTCAAAGAGTAACACAGCTTTTGCTTTTACCTTAGTATCAGACAGGAAAAAACTTGACTTCTCAGGCTAGGAGCCACAGAGTATTTGGATTTAGTGATCTAGCCTTTTGGGTGCAGGAAATTACAGCTCCAAGGCCTTTAAAAGATCTTTTAATTCAAGAAAATAAAATGTCAGGGCTATTAGACACAAGAACAGACGTCTCTTAACATTGCTGGGAAAGACTGGCCCAGTTCCTGGCCCGGCATACTACTGAAAATGAGTTGATGAGATTAGACAAAGTGGTATGTGGGGTGGGAATGCTGTAGAGAAAAAGGTGAGGGAAAGTTTAAAACCTTGAAGAGTAGTGAGTTCTCCATTGCTGGAGGTATTCAAGCAAAGATTAGATGGTTGCTTGTCATCTAAGAAGCTATAGACCAGGTTTAGGTTACAAAACAATAACTGGAGAAGCTTATAAAGATGTTGTGCAACACCTCTTTACTTGCTTCTCATATTTAGGTGCCAAAAGTTTTGCAAACTGACAATGCCCCTTTGAAGCTTCGGAGAGATTGTTTATTAAATTTATATGATTTCAAAAAATTATTAGGGGACATTAATTGGATATGCCCACATTTAAAACTACTGCAGATTTAAAGCCTTTGTTTGATTGCTTAAAAAGCGATCCTAATTCCAGTTCTAAGAAAAGTTGACTAATGAGACAGAGTAGGCTCTTATTAAAGTAAATGAGACTTTAAATAATAAGTTAATTAGCATTAATATTGCCAAAAGATGAGATTAAACATAGAGTGTAGGTATATGTTTTGTGTCCGGCCACATGTGATTGCTCACAGCCTCCCAACCGTGAGAGGCACGAGATGCTTTAAACCTTCTAAAAACAGGTTCCTTAGAAAAGTTAGAAAACTATTAGTATAAGTATAATGGGCTGATTAGAAATTGTATTAGTGAAGGGTTTTTCATTTGTTGAGCCAATGTTTGTTGCTAAGTCTCCACATCCCCTGCCCTTACACACATTAATGAATATATAGAAGAAATAAGTATTAACCTTTGATATAAATCACATTAGACCTTAGGCTAAGTAAATTCTTTCCTTAACTAAAACCCACTACACCCTCACCCTATAGGAATGTAACTTTATTTGGGTGGCGTCTGTTTTAAGAATACTCACCCTTGGAGAAATAAGTGTCCTGGTTGACTGACCACTGTCACAAGGAGAGGGTCATAAATTGTCAGCAGGCCCCCTGGCCAGAAGATGATGTAACACCCCTAAGACCTCTGTATACATTTGTGTGAAGCACCTGACTTTAATAAAAGTCAGGACTGCTGTTCCCACGTGACTTTTGTATAACATCTCAGTGTATAAAAACAGACTCTGGAAAATAAAGAATTGGGATCAGTTCCTCGAAAGACTGGTCTCCCCATGTCTCTCTCTCTCTCACTCTGGCTGAGTCTCCATCTGGAGCGCGGAACCGGCCATGCTTACTAATTATGCGTGGGCTTCTAAGATCCGACCGGGGAGGCCTCAGTGTCTCCTCTCCTACGGGAGAACGGAAGGACGCCTGCGGCCTACGTAAGTGGTGCAAGCTTCTTGTCTTGAAGTTTTATTGGTCTCCCGCGTAAACCAAGCTACTCAGCCTCTTTTCTCCACTGAATTTTCCTACTGAGCTATCTATCCTCATTCTATTACTCTTTATATCTTTGATGAATATTTAAATAGTCGCCGAAGCCGTCTCCCCTTCGAATACCCTGGATCAGCCGGGGCTGGACCCCAGCAGCAATGGCACCCCACTCCAGTGTTCTTGCCTGGAGAATCTCAGGGACTGGGGAGCCTGGTGGGCTGCCATCTATGGGGTCGCACAGAGTCGGACATGACTGAAGTGACTTAGCAGCAGTCTACTGAGGAAAGCTTTCTAGCACTTTTCTGAGCAAATCAGAGCTTGAGCAAGATCATAGCCAACCTGTTGACAACAGCTCCTCCTCTAAGACACAGATTGAAATCTGCAGTACTGTATGCCACTTTTTAAGGTTGTACATTTCAATTTTTGTACTCCCAGGTGTGTGGACATTTGATTATGTTAAAAAAAAACTATCTATGAGCTTCCCAGTTCTATACACTGTAATTATTTTCTGCTTTGATACTCCTCCAGTATCTTCTTAAAAAAAGTTTTTTTAAAAAATTATTCATTTATTATAGTTTTGTTCAGTGACAGTGTGTCCACTTAATCTAGTTTTTCTTAATGAAAGGGTTTATAGGAATGACTCAGTTAATCAGAATCAAATCACTCTAATGGTTTGCAAATATGCCCTTCATATAAACCATGCTTGTATATCAGGTGGTGGAGTTTTTAGATCAATTTTAATATTTAACATTTAAGAGTAAATAATAAATTTTATGTATTTCCCCATACCTCTCTCATTCAACTCTTTATTTTTAAGCTCTATGCTTCTATGTGTACACCTTCTTCACTCTTTTGACTACTGCATTTTATAGAAGCATTGCAGTGTGCATCTACCATATTTATGTATCCATTTCCTAGTTAACTCTCTGCTATTACATACAATGCCTTGATGATGTTTTTTCATCTGTACTTGTCTTTATACTTATGTTTTCAAGATTTTCTAGAATTGATATCAAAGAACAAGCAATTGTTCCATTATGTATATGCATACTAACTTCTAGTAATACTTTCCCAAATGGTTTTATCAACACATTTCTGGCCCTGCCAGAAAAACTGTTTCTTGCCTAGTCAATACTTGATATGTGCTGCTTTCCAATTTTTTCTTTTTTTGTGGTTGTTGTGTGGGTTCTAACTGAGATGGCAATTTGCTACCATTTGGTGTTATTGAATAGAGAAGAATGAAAGCAGAAATGTTAGTTGCTCAGTTGAGTAAAACTATATGTGATCCCATGAACTGTAGCCCACCAGGATCCTCTTTACATGGAATTTTCCAGGAAAGGGTACTGGAATGGGTACTTCTTCAGGGAATTTTCCTGACCTAGGGATTGAATCCCAGTCTCCTGCACTGCAGGCAAGTTCTTTACCATCTGAGCCACCAGGGAAGCCCATTGAATAGAGAAGAAGGCTGGAAAAGAAGGAAGAACATTTTATGATCCAATTTCTCCCTGAACCAAACTACCTATATCTTAGTTTCAAATATTTAAAAGTAAACTTGTAAGGACACAATAATAATAATATTATTTATATTATCACTAGTTTTGTGTTTAGCCTTATTGCTACCAGTGAAAGCAAGTTCCAAGCTCTCTCCACTCTCCACATGAGAGGCCAATGAATCCGAGAGGGATGAGTTATTGAAGCAAGGAATATGACTTTATTCAGAAATCTGGCTTACTGAGAAAATGGCAGACTAATGTCTCAAAATAACCATTTTCCCTGGGTCTGGATGCCAGGTCTTTATGGAACAGAGATGAGGAGAGGTGAGGAAGCAAAGTAAAAAAAAACAAAAAACAAAAAAAACCAATATTTAATTCTTAAAGATATTTCCTAGATTGGCACACCTTGGGCAGGGGAATGTTTTTCTTTTTCTTACAGTCATTTACAGGTGGGCAGATGTCAGATTATCTCCCTGCGAGCTAAACTAAGGCACTTTATGGATCAGGAGGATGAGGAGAGGGAGTTCTCTGAGGTAAGCCATTATGTATGATTATATTAATAACAAAGCAGAAAAAAAAAAGAATTAAAATTAAAGAAATAGTTTTAGCATGGAAGAGTTGAAATTGACTCTTCCCTATTACACTATTGCATAGGCAGCAGAATCAGAAACCACATAATGCATGTCAGGTATGCCATTCTAAATTTAAGTAAACAAAATATCAGAGGGAAGAGATTATCATGGAACATTATTTGGGGAGAAAAGTGTTTAGATAATTTTCCCCTTTGTATTAATATACTTTAATATAGGACAGTCACTTGTGACATTAAAATTATTGTGTAATTTTCTTCTTTTATTGTACTTTTCTTTGAATCACTTAAAAATATTGAGAGTTTTACATCAAGAAAGAAATTCTTGTCACAGCACATTAATTATACATTATCAGTGTTGAAGTGTAAAACTTGAAAATATTTATCATATCATTTTCAGTACGGTTCTACCCATTCATGACTCATTAGAGTAGAATTTGAAAAGAATCAAATGTTTGGAAAGAATCTACAATGGGGGTTCAAATAGTAATTTTTCTACATAAATGTAATTAAATCCACAGTGACTGTTAGATTGAAAGAGTTTTATGTTTAGTATACACTGAAACAAACATCTAATTTCCCACAGAAAAAAGTAAGTGCTATTAAGCCATTCCACACATGATTAACAGAGAAGGCAATGGCACCCCACTCCAGTACTCCTGCCTGGAAAATCCCATGGACGGAGGAGCCTGGTAGGCTGCAGTCCATGGATTCGCTAAGAGTCGGACATGACTGAGCGACTTCACTTTCACTTTTCACTTTCATGCACTGGAGAAGGAAATGGCAACCCACTCCAGTGTTCTTGCCTGGAAAGTCCCAGGGACGGGGAAGCCTGGTGGGCTGCCGTCTGTGGGGTCACACAGAGTCGGACACGACCGAAGTGACTTAGTGACACATGATTAATGTCTGTTGATGACAGTGTTTTACCATCACAAGTTCAGCTATTTATAGACAAAACAATAACGAAGAGCTTTGGCAAAATCCCAAGGATTATTTTCATTATACTCTAGAGTAGAGGCTCCAGATAATACAATTAATGTTTGCTGGATTGAAACTGCTGAAATTTAAGAAAATGAGAAATCAAAGTGAAGTGAGTCAATGAACATGGTAGTTAAATGATGCCCTCTGAATTAGTTAATTTTATTGATATATTTTCTTCGCTGAAATCATCATCATTATTTCAACTGATGTTTAAGATCAATATAAGATCAGTTGTTCACTCATTACAAAAGCATTTGCTGTGTAATTGCTTGGGCAGCATTTCATTTTCTTTTTGAAACATACAAGGACTCACGGAATGTATTTTTTGCCCTTAGGAAGTTCGTGGCCTAACGTGGTAGGTGGTGATTTTACAATAAATAGATCTGTTTTACAATATTCTACTTCTTTTCATAGTAGAATTGAGCCATTCTAGTGACATATGACAGCAGTGTGCCCTGTCACTTCAAGTGACAGCCTTTAAGCATCTGTGTGTATTCACCATGCTCCTTCCTCTTCTCTAATAACCAACGATATTCCAGATCTAGGGCCCCCAACAAGCTGAGTTTTTAAGTGAAGGTATAACCTAGCATGGACCCCTTCTGATTAAAGGAAGTTCAGATTCCTTGAGCCCATCCTGACCAAAAAAATTGACCAAGATAATTACACTATTAACTTTATTTATTCATTCAGAAAATGCTGAGTATTCTGGCCAAACCACCATATTAAGCATAATAAGAACCAGGGATAAAATGTCGAATTGGATACAATTGTTACCTTCAAGTTTTGTTGGGCTAGTAGGAGTAGATAGATATGTATATAGTAAAGTTGTAGGTTCATTGTTAGCAGTAGGCATGTGGTATAGCATGCAATCATATGACAAACTGATTGACTTCTCAGAGTTCAAAAGAAATGATAAGGAAGGTGATGTTTCAGTGAAACTTGGAATGTGTGCAAGATCCCTCCATTGGATTTAATAGGAGAGATGGGTAAAGAATATGCGTCTAAAACGGCAGTGACAAAAAGGCAGATTCGTCAGCAAAGACAAGTCTTCTGAAACATTATAGAAAATTCAGGAATCTAACAAGAGTGGTAAAATTGCAAAATGAAAGTAAAATGAAGATAAATAGTCATGCTGAGGGAATTTAACTTTATCTTATGAGCCATGTGGATGCTCTAAACTATTTTAAGCAAGAGAATACTTGAGAAACAGGATGAGACTAGCACTTGAAAAAACCACTGTGACATCAGTGTAGATTAGAATGCAGTTTTTACAGCAAAGACTTCCCTTGTGGCTCAGCTGGTAAAGAATCTGTCTACAATGTGGGAGACAAGGGTTTGATCCCTGGACTGGGAAGATCCCTTGGAAAGGGAAAGGCTACCTACTCTGGCCTGAAGAATTCCATGGACTGTATAGTCCTTAGGGTAGCAAAACCTGGACACGACTGAGTGGCTTTCACTTGTACAGCAGGAAGCTCAGGAAACTGCCCTGAGATCATATCATCAAATAAGAAAGTCAGAGTAAGATAGCAGAGAAAATAGTAATAGTGAAGAAAGGACATTTAAAGATGATATTAAGAAGGCAGAACCATCATAAAAATGATAGCTCATTTTGATTGAGGATTTACTCTGTTCAGGGCACTGTGTTAACTTCTTTATAAGAATTTACCTAATTCTTGTAATAGACTTAAACTTAACGTTGTTTGTAACCTCTCTAAGTCACAGAAAAGTGAGGAGTTCCCATTATATAGTTAGAAGTGGTAGTGCTGGCTTTATGCATAAGGTATTTTACTTCAGTCCACAGTTCTCCTAATCACTACTTTATGTATACTGCCTTTATAAGCACAGTAGGACTTTGTGGTTGATTAAATAATTATGTGTGTAATAATTATCATAAAATTATGATAGCTTAGGGGAAAAATGATTAAAGAAACAGGAAAAGGCTTCAATATAGAAATGTTAATAGAAATAGGCTTTAGTAATTACCAAGATTTCAACAAGTGAAATATGTGAGAAGTTCATTCTGCTGCTGCTGCTAAGTTGCTTCAGTCGTGTCCGACTCTGTGCGACCCCAGAGACGGCAGCCCACCAGGCTCCGCCATCCCTGGGATTCTCCAGGCAAGAACACTGGAGTGGGTTGCCATTTCCTTCTCCAATGCGTGAAAGTGAAAAGTGAAAGTGAAGTCACTCTGTCGTGCCCGACTCTTAGCGATCCCAAGGACTGCAGCCTACCAGGCCCCTCCATGGGATTTTCCAGGCAAGAGTACCAGAGTGGGGTGCCATTGCCTTCTCCAAAGTTCATTCTAGACGTAATTAAATACACAAAGTTAAGGATTCATGTTGATATATGGCAAAACCAATACAATATTGTAAAGTTTAAAACTACAATAAAATAAAAAAAAGAACTTACGGAAACTTTTTGTAGTGGGTGGGGAAGGAGTTTTGCAGTGAGTTTTGAACAGAAGTATTGCATTATCAAATACTTTTTACAGAAATAAGTGATCAGATCAGTCGCTCAGTTGTGTCCGACTCTTTGCCACCCCATGAATCGAAGCACGCCAGGCCTCCCTGTCCCGGAGTTCACTGAGACTCACATCCATCAAGTCAGTGATGCCATCGAGCCATCTCATCCTCTGTCATCCCCTTCTCCTCCTATCCCCAATCCCTCCCAGCATCAGAGTCTTTTCCAATGAGTCAACTCTTCTCATGAGGTGGCCAAAGTACTGGAGTTTCAGCTTTAGCATCATTCCTTCCAAAGAAATCCCAGGGCTGATCTCCTTCAAAATGGACTGGTTGGATCTCCTTGCAGTCCAAGGGACTCTCAAGTGTCTTCTCCAACACCACAGTTCAAAAGCATCAATTCTTCGGTGTTCAGCCTTCTTCACAGTCCAACTCTCACATCCATACATGACCACAGGAAAAACCATAGCCTTGACTAGACGAACCTTTGTTGGCAAAGTAATGTCTCTGCTTTTGAATATGCTATCTAGGTTGGTCATAACTTTCCTTCCAAGGAGTAAGCGTCTTTTAATTTCATGGCTGCAGTCACCATCTGTAGTGATTTTGGAGCCCAGAAAAATAAAGTCTGACACTGTTTCCACTGTTTCCCCATCTATTTCCCATGAAGTGATGGGACCAGATGCCATGATCTTCGTTTTCTGAATGTTGAGTTTAAGCCAACTTTTTCACTCTCCACTTTCACTTTCATCAAGAGGCTTTTGAGTTCCTCTTCACTTTCTGCCATAAGGGTGCTGTCATCTGCATATCTGAGGATATTTCTCCTGGCAATCCTGATTCCAGTTTGTGTTTCTTCCAGTCCAGCATTTCTCATGATGTACTCTGCATATAAGTTAAATAAGCAGGGTGACAATATACAGCCTTGACGAACTCCTTTTCCTATTTGGAACCAGTCTGCTGTTCCATGTTCAGTTCTAACTGTTGTTTCCTGACCTGCATACAAATTTCTCAAGAGGCAGATCAGGTGGTCTGGTATTCCCATCTCTTTCAGAATTTTCCACAGTTTATTGTGGTCCACACAGTCAAAGGCTTTGGCATAGTCAATAAAGCAGAAATAAATGTTTTTCTGGAACTCTCTTGCTTTTTCTATGATCCAGCAGATGTTGGCAATTTGATCTCTGATTCCTCTGCCTTTTCTAAAACCAGTTTGAACATCTGGAAGTTCACAGTTCATGTATT
>NW_011494944.1:3469557-3490180 GCF_000754665.1 Bison bison bison | reverse complement strand
GTGAGATGTGTGCAATCGTGCGGTAGTTTGAGCATTCTTTGGCATTGCCTTTCTTTGGGATTGGAATGAAAACTGACCTTTTGCAGTCCTGTGGCTACTGCTGAGTTTTCCAAATTTGCTTGCATATTGAGTGCAGCACTTTCACAGCATCATCTTTCAGGATTTGGAATATCTCAACTGGAATTCCATATTCTCATTTAAGTTTTATGAGAAATAGGCTGGTATGATATACTTAGATTAGATCATAAAATAATTTAAAAGGTAGTCTAATTAAGTACCTTTCATAAGTTTGAGATCTAAGGAAAAAATTACGCATTCTATGATTTACTCATAACAGTCTGAAGTAGAGTACAGAATGATTATTATAGGATTAATTAGAAGCTTATCCTCTAGGTCAGATAAAATATAATTGGAGCCTAAAAAGCTAGTGGTGGTGAATAAGGAAACTGAAAAATTAGGAAAATATGGCATAAAAATTTTACTGGATGTGGGAATTAAATATATTACTATAATATATGTATATCATACATGTTATGATCAAATCAAATAAGAAAGTCAGAGTAAGATAGCAGAGAAAATAGAAAGTAATAGTGAATAAAGGACATATAAAGATAATATTAAGAAGGCAGAACCATCATAAAAATGATAGCTCATTTTCATTGAGCATTTACTCTGTTCCAGGCACTGTTAACTTCTTTACAAGAATTTACCTAATTCTTCTCATAGACTTAAACTTATGTTGTATATAACTTATGTATTATGATATATATAGTATAGTAATAAGATAAAACTATCATCTTCACGATGATGGGATGCACAGAGAAGAAGATATCATCAATTTTGTGTTATTACTTCCTATGCTAAGTCACTTCAGTTGTTTCCGACTTTGTGCGACCCCATAGATGGCAGCCCACCAGGCTCCCCTGTCCCTGGGATTCTCCAGGCAAGAACACTGGAGTGGGCTGCCATTTCCTTCTCCAATGCATGAAAGTGAAAAGTAAAAGTGAAGTCGCTCAGTCGTGTCCGACTCTTAGCGACCCCATGGACTGCAGCCTAACAGGCTCCTCCGTCCATGGGATTTTCCAAGCAAGAGTACTGGAGTGGGGTGCCATTGCCTTCTCCGTATTACTTCCTAAAATGCGTAATTTGAATTTAGTCATGAGAAATATCAGAGAAACAGCAATGTTACTGAAAAAAAGATTGAGAAGCTGTGATTAAGGAAGAATGAAGTGCCATGGTATTTAAATACAGTATGTAATCCTAAATGTAAACTAAGTTCAGTTTTTTGTTTGTTTTGGCTTTATGGATCATTGATACGATAACTAGTAAAATATTAATATGGTTTTAAGATTAGATAATATCATCATATTAGTGTTATTTGTGGATTTTGATAAAAGTCTTATAAGTTTAAAAGAGAGTATACTTTTTCTTATGAAATAGACATTGATGTATTTTAGATTTAAATTTCAAAATTTGAAAGATATAGAGTAAGATGTCTTACCAGTTAATATAATTAAATAGAAATAAACAAAAACAAAATAAATAGAAAAGACTCAAATAATTGAGAATTATGTAACCCATCTAGACAACCATACTAAAAATATTTTGAACTAAATAATAAAAATATAACATATCATAATGCTGAAGATGTTGATAAAGTAGTATTTAGATGAGACTTTAAAAATGTACTTGCCTCAGAAAATAAAATATATTAAAAATTAATTATCTAAACTCCCACATTGAGGTTTTTAAAAAGATGAGCAAATTAAAAGCAGAATAGTATGAAAAAAAAAAGAAATTAAAGAATAGATTATAATAAAGAAAATTAATAAAGACAAGCAATTTTAATTACAAAATCAAATCAATAAAACACTAGAAACACTAAACCATAAGATAGAATACACAAAATTATCAGTAAAAGGAATAAAATGGGACATCACTGCAGATCCTAGAACTATGAAAAGCACACTAAGACAGTACAAAAAAACTTTGATTAATTCAAACTTAAATGCCATATAATCCTTGAAAATTATAACATAAAACCAAGCTGAAATAGAAAATTAAAGTATTCCTATCTGCATTAATGTTTTGAATCTTTGTCAGTTTTTCAATAAAGAAAGTTTCAAGACCAGATGCTTTCATTGGTAAACTTTATTAAATATTTAATGTAAGAAATATGCCCAATCTTACCCAAGGCCAGAAATGGAAGATGTGGGATAATTCTCAACTATTAATAGTTTTAAGAGGTCCTCGTTAGTATGATGGGCTTCCCTGGTGACTCAGATGGTAAAGAGTCTACCTGAAGGGCAGGAGATCTGGGATCAGTCCCTGGGTCTGGGAGATCCCCTAGTGAAGGGAATGGCTACCCATTCCAGTATTCTTGCCTGGAAAATTCCATGAACAGAGGAGCTTGGCTGGCCACAATCCATGGGTTGCAATGAGTCAGACATGACTGAGTGACTAACACTTTCACTTGACTTTTCATGAGTGTAATAACAAAACCTAATAATCAATTACAGAAACAAATCCTGTGGATCAATATACCTCAGAATCATGGAAACAAAAATATATTTTTTAAAAACTGCAAATCATATTCAGCAATATATAAAAAGGAAAATATATAATGCAATCACTATCAAATCCCAGATAACTTTTATGTAGGAATTAACAAATTAATTCTAAAAGCTATATATAAAGGCAAGGGATTTAGAATAGTCCAAAGGACCTTTAAAAGAGATCAAGGTTGGCGGGGAGGGCTTATAATTCCCAATCTCAAAACTTACTGAAAATCTCCTGTAATTGAAACAGGATGATGCTGGCATAAAGATAATCATATATATCCAAGCAATAGAATTGAGTCCAGAAATAAACCCATACAGCTAGGGCTAATTTTGTATCAGAGGGAACCATAAAATCATTTGGATTTGGTATAAAGAAAAAAGCTATGTTGACTTAAAGGTGATTCTAAGCGTACAATTAACCCTTCCCTCCAGGATTTCAGAAACTGAGTTTTTTCAGTATAGCCATGTCTGTTGTTTGAGCTGTGTATTTTGGCATGAACAAGAGCAAGGATAATAAATAGATACATACTTAGCTGCTTGGACATGACTGCCATGTTCAAGTTCAGGAAAACCAGCATCAGGATCCATTGCAGTATCTATCTGTCATAGTTCTGAAAGGGGCAAGGAGCAACTAGAGAGAATTTTTCATGCCAAAGAGAAATTTAGAAGAAATCCTAATAACTATTTTCAATGAGTTTTATACATGTATAATTTTGTAGTCATTCTATAATGCTTTGCTGTTGTTGTTGTTTAGTCACTAAGTCATGTCCAAGTCTTTTGTGACCCCATGGACTGTAGGCCACCAGACTCCTCTGACCATGGGATTTGTCAGGCAAGAATACTGGAATGGGCGGCCATTTCCTTCTCCAGGGATCTTCCAGACCCAGGGATTGAACCTACATCTCCTGCACCGCAGGTGGATACTTTACTACTGAGTCACTAGGGACACCCTTCTATAATGCTTAACAGGACTTACAAGTTTTGAGTTAAAGTGGTTAACCTTACAATACACTATTTGAAACATGACTTTAAGAATAACAACAAAAATCCTACTGTTCTGGGAAAACATAAGTCAAGGAAACATGGAGTCAAGTGTTGGGTCAGACTCTAAATTGTGCTTGCAGCTGTTAGTAGGCAGGAAGCCAAGGCCAATTACTATCTTAGTAGACTTGTCAATCCATCCAGTCACAGCATGGTATGCTTGAGCAAACTGCCCTGCAATTTCCAAATGCAGAAAGACAAAGAAGGGATCAAGTTGACCAGCACAAGAGAAGTCCCTACCAACCTCCAAGAAGTATAGTGTTGTTGTTTTCCTTTTGTTGACTTACTCCGATTCTCTAATTTCAGATCCCTCCAGTATTTATCCCATATGTAAGTTCATCAACCCTGATGGTGGGTCTTGCTATAACATGACACAGCTATTCCGTTTTTTCAGTATGGGAGGGTAGCATGTACATGTATGGTCTGAGATAAGCTGGGACTGGCATTGCAGCTTCTCATATAAGAATTCTTCATGTAATTTATAGAAAAACATCATGAGAAACACAGTTTAGTTTTTATGGCTTTTTTCCCCCTCCTTTTATGGAAAAAAGAAACAAACAACAACAGTACCCCAGTGCTGCTGCTGCTGCTGCTAAGTCACTTCAGTCGTGTCTGACTCTGTGCGACCCCATAGACGGCAGCCCACCAGGCTCCCCCGTCCCTGGGATTCTCCAGGCAAGAACACTGGAGTGGGTTGCCATTTCCTTCTCCAATGCATGAGAGTGAAGAGTGAAAGTGAAGTCACTCAGTTGTGTCTGACCCTCAGCGACGCCATGGACTGCAGCCTACTAGGCTCCTCCATACCCCAGTGCTGTTGGGATTAATGCCTTCATTTCAGGAATGCTACCCTCAGTGAACTCAGCAATAAGTACATGAGAACTTTCAGATGACAAATATAAAACGGTCTTGGGGGGGGTGGGGAACATTTGTTTTATTGTTGAAACTACCCTAAAGGACCGCAAGAAGATCCAACCAGTCCATCCTAAAGGAGATCAGTCCTGGGTGTTCATTGGAAGGACTGATGCTGAGGCTGAAACTCCGATACTTTGGCCACCTCATGCGACGAGTTGACTCATTGGAAAAGACCTTGATGCTGGGAGGGGTTGGGGGCAGGAGGAGAAGGGGACGGCAGCGGATGAGCTGGCTGGATGGCATCACTGCCTCGATGGGCATGAGTTTGAGTGAACTCTCGGAGTTGGTGATGGACAGGGAGGCCTGGCGTGCTGTGATTCATGGGGTCGCAAAGAGTCGGACATGACTGAGTGACTGAACTGAACCCTAAAGGAATGTTTGGTCTTAGAACTGAGATCCAGTCTTTTATGAAGAAAGAACATTAGATACTTTCTTAGCTTAATAATTTGCTTGAAAATAGTTTACATCAATTGTATATTTTATATAACTCCACTCAAAATCATAAATAAGCCTTAGTTTGAATCTGAATTATGTGACTTCAAAGTCCCTTAAACTTTCCAAGTCTCAGTGTACTTCAAAGTATGGTGTGAGTCTCAGAACAGTTTTATCTATATAACATATTAATAATATGATCAGTATAGCTTGATACTTAATAGACTTAATAATATGATCAGTATAGTTTGGTACTTAATAGAATCAGATAGGCCTGGTTTTGAACCCAGGCCTAGTAACCTTCATCTTTTATTAGCTGTGCAGCCTTGAATGATACCTAAACCTTTTAAAAGCTTTAGTTTATTTATCTTTTAAGTTTGGATAACATTGTGCCTGTCCTATAAGGTTGTTGTGAGGAGATGCTGTCAAAATCTCGTAGGAATATAAACTGTTTATATGTTATTATTCAGTGTTCCTTCAATCCTGTATCACTGCATAGCCTTGGTAACACCCAGACTGACCCCAAGACCTCTCTCTCTCTCTTTCTCTCTCTCAATTTTTTCCTGTATACCGACCTCCCAGAAGTGTCTTTTCCTCATTGTTAGCTGTCTTTTCAGAAATTTTCAGTGACTCTTCTGCCTAACATGTCAATGCTAAGGTCTCAGAGACAAAGTCATGGGTTTGTTTAGTGGTCTAATAATCAGCTTAGTTCAAATACTGACTTCATCTCAAATCAGGTATTAAAATCATATGCCATTTGAACAAACTTATTAAACTTTCCATGTGTCAGTTTTTTTCTTTTATATAAAGAAGAGATATAGTCCTTTGCATACAGGTTGTTCATAGGAAATGAGATAATAATAAAGCATTTAATATAAATCTGGTATAAAGTAAACTTTAGTGGTTTTTTTCTAATTATGGGAGAAATCCAGTTTTAAGAAAGTTCTGTCTTATGTTCTCAAATCCTGCATTTTGTTACATTTTAAATGTAACCATCTTTTTTAGCAACAATTGAGCTAAATTGAGCAAATTTATATATATATAAATTGAGCAAATTTATATCACCTTCTGTAGGATACCTCTTCAACTGATATGTCCTGGTAATACTTTTTATAAAAACTACTACATATTTTGCTTCACCTATAAGTAAAAATATTATTTTAAAGATTTTTAAATAATACTTCTTTTAAAAATAAAGATTTGTTCACAAAGTTCATGGATATTTTTAAAAGAAAGTGGTATTATAATTATTTATCTTCCATAGATGATGGCTGTTTATTTTCACAAATTTTACTAGTAAATCTAGAGAGTTGTACTAATGGAGAAATGAAAAGATAATGAAACACTGTGTCTAAAATAGGAATGTTTCAATATATATTACCTCTGTAATTCAACATCTTTGCTGAATAGTGCCTCTTGAAAATTTTTTTCACCAACTGCATCTTTCCTTTTAGTTTTAGGGAAGGCTTAAGCCACAGGTAATTGTTCATAATACTTTAAAATTTTTTTTCTAAAAAAATGATTTTTAAGGAAAATTATAGTTCTAATGTGATGAATATGAAAAATAAATATGAGACCAAGAACTAAACTCTAATGCTATTTTCTCTGGGGATTAGTTTAGTCAGTGTCAAATTTGTTTCTTTCATAGCTCCTTTGAAGAACAGCAGGAGTGTTTCTATGATAGTCATCCTCACTGAGATTCACTGTGTTTCATTTGCTTTGCAGGGTCAGATTTCCTGTTCCTATAAGGAATCAAATGTTTTAGTGTTTTAAAGGAACCCATAAAATGTAGCTCATGTACCTAATGTGGACTCCTTTGAGGGAATTAGTTTCTGGATAAACCTGTCTCCCTCTCATGTACTCACTCGAATGCAACTTTCAAGCAATATACTGGGACTTTCAATGAAATATTAATATTATTTTTGGATGATCATTGGATTTTAACCTTTTACAACAAGTTGCTTGTTTTGTTTTTATTTTTTCTATCTGAGTGTTTTTTCCCTTTTTTTTTTTTTGTTTGAATCCCATGTCCTAGACTTACTGAGTCATGCTGAAGGGAAGCCCTTTTCTAGAGTCCAAGCAGTACCTTGGAGTGTTTCTCTAGGGCTCTTACTGCATGAAAGCTCAGAGGAGATGAAATTCAAGAATTTCTTAGGAATCACTCAATTAGTAAAGACAATGCAAATAAACAGAGCTTTTGGAAATAACTGTAGTTTGAAATCTTTAACTGTGTCTAAACCCAAGAAATTAAAGGATGCTTATTCCTTGTAAGGAAAGTTATGACCAACATAGATAGCATATTGAAAAGCAGAGACATTACTTTGCCAACAAAGGTTCGTCTAATCAAGGCTATGGTTTTTCCTGTGGTCATGTATGGATGTGAGAGTTGGACTGTGAAGAAGGCTGAGCGCCGAAGAATTGATGCTTTTGAACTGTGGTGTTGGAGAAGACTCTTGTGAGTCCCTTGGACAGCAAGGAGATCCAACCAGTCCATTCTGAAGGAGATCAACCCTGGGATTTCTTTGGAAGGAATGATGCTAAAGCTGAAACTCCAGTACTTTGGCCACGTCATGCGAAGAGTTGACTCATTGGAAAAGACTCTGATGCTGGGAGGGATTGGGGACAGGAAGAGAAGGGGACAACAGAGGATGAGCTGGCTGGATGGCATCACTGACTCGATGGACATGAGTCTGAGTGAACTCCAGGAATTGGTGATGGACAGGGAGGCCTGGCGTGCTGTGATTCATGGGGTGGTAAGGAGTCAGACACGACTGAGTGACTGAACTGAACTGAACTGAAACCCAAGAAACATGGCTGAGATTCTAAAAAGTCACTTGATTTGCTGGGAACCTTCCTACAGTTCTCTGTATAACAAAAGTATAAAGGGAAGCATTTTCAAGAAAAATCAATTACAAATTTACTTGGAGACAGGAAATAAACTTATTAAGGAATTATACTCACTCACAAAATATTTATTCATTCATTTCCTTAGTTATTCAAACAACATTGACTTTCTATGCCCTTTAGTTGAAAGACTATAGTTTATGTTTCAGCTCATCATTTATTAGCTCTATTGCTTTGAGAAACTTACTTAAAAGTCTTTAAGCCTTTATAAAACAGGAATAATTTTTGCAACTTTTAAAAAGGTTTTGAGGGACATCCAACAGAAAAATAAATGTAAAGCACATTGTATCTAAAACTTATCTCCTACTTATATATTTATACTCCTTTATATCTTTCTCTTCTAAACTTGCCTACTATTTTATCCCTGATAAATAATTCTGACACATTGCTCCTGACTGTTATTTTATTCTCCTATTCAAAACACTAGCTTTATTTTTCCAATTTGGGTTTTAATTTTTCATTCTGGCATTGAAAGTCTTTGACAAATCTTGACAAGTTCCCAGTACACACACACATACACATCTCCCATAAAACCTCTTTTTAGATTGCATGTCCTCCCTAAGCACCCCCAGTGTTCCATGTTTCTACATATTAAGTTAAACCTTTATCACTAACTGAACTCCTCTTTCCCAACCTTTCAGATGAAAGTTTATTCCAACTACTGAAGGTCCATTGTGCATACCTTTACCCATGAAATATTTTTTGTTTCCCAAATGGAATATTCCTTCCCCTCTGAGTTGCTGCAAAAATTTGCATGAGCTTCTTTTATGCCAATCTTCTTAGGTTGTCCTGCATTCTAGTCTTTTATATGTCTCTGATCTCCATAACCAGAAGATGAGTTTTCTAAGGATACATAGCTTACTCAGCTTTGAACCCTTTTCAGTGTCTACCATAGCGGCAAATTGTAGACATGTAATAAATATTTGGCCAAATTGAATTGCATGGCTTAGTTGGTTTATCCTCATGGGGGATGTAATACAGGTAATTGAATTTTTCTAGCTGCTTATTAAGGCCCATTTACTTTCACTAACAGTTGGACAGGTGGTGAGATCATTAGGCTAATTTTCAAGTTGCGGATTCAGCTGTACTTTTGAATGGTCATCAATGCACTTTACTACGGATAACTGGGTTGAAATGCCTTTTGGTTTTATATGAAGAGGCAAAGAAATGTTCATTGAAAATAATGGAGAGAAGATAATGATTTCAATTTCTTTTCTTTTTTTTTTTATTCTCCATAAGCTATATTGTAAGTACAGCTATTGGTAGACCAATCTATTTCATAGAAACATCATTTTCATATTTTTAACTATTGTATTAGAAGTGTTAATTTCAAGTAACCTGTAAAATAGTCAACTGTTACACATTATTGAAAACAAACAAGAACAACCAAAAACATGATAAATATATGTCAATGAAAACAGTTAATCTGAATTTAAGATTCAATAATGGATAGATTTCAGAAGCTTAAACTACATTTTTGGTATAACCAAGCTATAGTTTTTAAATAATAGTGTGTAAATAAAATTGCATAAAAAAGATTTTCTAGATATTTGTAGGCATATCTACACTGCATATTCTAGCATTAAATAAGATGTAGGGAGACACTTACTGTAGATTTTTCTACCAATCAGAATTTGCATTTTTTAAAAAAAATATGGTCTTTGTTATTTCCAGATTTACTTACTTGCTAAATTTGTAACCCCCAAATCAATACTTATGAAACTTTTGCAGTAATTTGCAGACATGAACAGAGTGGCAAAATATTTGAATCATCTAAAGGTACATTCCCAGTTGAGGATGGACAAGGCAACACTCTGCCTTCTTGGTTCAGTTCATACAAACAAGCATTCTTTTCATTTTTATTTAGTACTACATTTTTTATATTTTTATGTCTATTATTGGTGATTTTGCCATTTAAAATCTCTCCCCAGGGTAGTACCTAAGTCCTGTCTAGTGTTTTTAAGTGCAGGAAGACTGTTATATGCCATAAGAAGAATATACATGTATTATACAAGGTTCATTCAGGCATGAGTTATAGTGCTGTTGGCTATGAGTTCCAAGCTAATTGATTAGCAATAAAGTGTCTTTAAACAGATATATATATATATACACACATATATATATGCATGCATATATGGTAAGATTATGAATTGATACATTGATAAAAATGTGACCAAAGGCTTTTAGAATACTAACTCTATTTCCACTAAGAGGAATGATTTGGTATTCATTAATTGTTTACAGTGAGTATAGAATATATTAATAACTACCATCAGTAATGAAAATTACTGAGTTTTGTGGTTTTGTCTCCTATAGCTGATTACTAGATCAGAATAAAAGTGATGCTTTACTTATCTCTGAACTTTATAGTGCATTGTTATGGTTCTTCTTTCTCCTCCTTCTATAATAGTAGACATATTTTGTACCAGGAACTTTGCATAGGTGGCTCATTTTATATTACCATGAATAAAAGCATTACACTTTTTATGTATTTTAGAAATACAGAAACTCATCTGATTATCAAAACTAATAAAAATCATTGTAATATCCCATAATATCCCATATATTCAGGAGGAAAAAAAGGAACTGGTGCTCTTCAGGACTGATAGATTATAAAATTACTAACATACATATACATGCACATGTATACAATAGTTCAAACACACCTAGTCACACACCTAAAGCATGGTACAAGCAAAACCAAATAATTCTCTTGCCATACAAATTGTGTATTTTACCAGTTGTGAAAATGTCTGATGACACAGAAAGCTTCCTGCAATGTATAATGTATAGTGTCAAGTCAATAAGAATAACTGAATAACTATAGAATTAGTAATACTGTGTTAAGCATTATAAGCTACAAACACATCTGAACATAACGTTACCCTAAAGCATTTTATATTCCTGCAGCATACACACAGTGAAATGTAACTAAAACACAAGGCGGCAATTCCAGTAAAGTCTCCTTATGTTGGTATTTGGAAACACTGAGGTAGATTACTAGATTTTTCTTTTTTCATTCCATGATTGATTTAAATTAGCTGCAATGAACGTGATCACAGAGTTGGACAAAACTGAGCAATTAATGAAATTAGCTAAGTTTTTAATTTAGTTCTAGATAATTTTAAATTATATGATTTCATTATTTAGGTTGACCACTACAACTTTCCAGTAAAATCCCAGCACTTCTTAGCTTATTTATGCTGAAGCTACCAATATTCACCACATAGCATTCTCTAGTAGGGTCCTTCCAGACAAGCAAGCCTGACTGCTTCTGTGGTATTCGCTATGCCCATTTGAAATTGTATACATTCTTGTTGCGCCCAACCCTCAAAGTGATGGGCACTCATAAAACTTTTTTGCTGGGTGTTTCTAGTGCAAGAAGTTGGTCTAGCCAGTGAAATTCGGGTCTCAACAGTTTTCCAGCCAATGATATCAGCCACATGGCATTCTTTTCTCTTAAAGGAAAATTCATATTCAAACTAGTTTCTAGCCGGTAAGAGAAAGACATCTCCCCTCACCTCTACACACACACACACACACACAATATCTCACACAAACACACATACCCACATAGTCCCTCAAAGGATAAAAGCCTCTATTTTTCCCATGTAAAGCCTGAGGTGGGATAAAGAGTGGAGTTTCCCTGGTGACTCAGTGATAAAGAACCTGTCTGTCAATGCAAGAGACATGGGTTTGATCCTTGGGTAAGGAAGATTCCCTGGAGAAGGAAATGGCAACCCACTCCAGTGTTTTTACCTGGGAAATCCCATGGACAGAGGAGCCTGGTGGGCTATAGTTGATGGGATCTCAAGAGAGTCGAACACAACTTAGCAACTAAACAACAGCAGGGTAAAGAGTAGTATTGCAAAAATGGTTTTGGCTGTCTTTCTGTAAGACCTTTCTTCAGAATTTGTGTTTTGTGTGGTTGTAGGTAAGGGTGATTTATCATCTCTTAATCTTGTATTTGCATTCCAGCAAATATGCAGAGATAACAAGAAAAGTCCCATTTCTATCAGGAATCAAAATGTATATGGACATGCTAATTACATTCTGGAATATAAATAGTTTCACTATACAAGTAGAATTATGATGTTTTCTCTGTGCCTTGTAGACTTTTATAAGATTAAATATATAGCTTTTTGATCTATGGCTGAATTCTGCCACTGAAAACTGCATCAGTTCAGTTCAGTTCAGTCGCTCAGTCGTGTCCCACTCTTTGCGACCCCATGAGTCACAGCATGCCAGGCCTCCCTGTCCATCACCAACTCCCAGAGTTCACCCAGGCTCACATCCATCGAATCAGTGATGCCATTCAGCCATCTCATCCTCTGTCGTCCCCTTCTCCTCCTGCACCCAATCCCTCCCAGCATCAGAGTCTTTTCCAATGAGTCAACTCTTCACATGAGGTGGCCAAAGTACTGGAGTTTCAGCTTTAGCATCATTCCTTCCAAAGAAATCCCAGGGCTGATCTCCTTCAGAATGGACTGGTTGGATCTCCTTGCAGTCCAAGGGACTCTCAAGAGTCTTCTCCAACACCACAGTTCAAAAGCATCAATTCTTCAGCGCTCAGCCTTCTTCAAAGTCCAACTCTCACATCCATACATGACCACAGGAGAAACCATAGCCTTGACTAGACAAACCTTAGTATGTAATGAATATAAGCTGAGACAAGAGTTACTTTAACACATTTGAGTTACCTAACTAACACTTGTCTTTGTCAAGTATTTTCCCAGATTAAGACAATATATGCTGAGTGAGAGAACTGCAAACACCCCTGACTATAGTAGAAGACATATGACTCTTCCCTGAGGTACATGTAAGGTTAAATTCTGTCATTGGATATTTTGATATGCCATAACCCTGAAGGAAAAGAAGGATGGCTGGAGTCTTTTAAGGCAAGAATAGACTATGATGGTGATGATGCAAAGCTTCCAATCTTCCAGTAGCCTCAGAAACAAGTTTGGCTAAGTGTTAACTTGCCATTATGGAGAATATAGACTTGTGACCTCATACTCTGAAAGATTCTTCAAAGAACGTATCTCAGACAAGGCAGAAACCCATACTCCATCAACACTTGAGAAAAGGGGTCAGGCTAATGTGATTATGTTTAATCAAAGGAAAAATATAGAGGAAAATGCTCATTTTTATCAATTTAATTCTGCTATGTCATTTTAAAATTAGTTATTTTCTTCCTACCATTAGAATAAATAGGCTTCCTCTCTTATCTCTAGATTTTATTCTGGGAATGGGGTAGTACAGGATAAACTTTTTAAAATAGAAGTAATCCCTGGTATTCTAAAATTCTAGTTTATACCTTTTAAAAGTGTAAATATAGAGAAAAACATATTGTCTTAAATTGATGGTCTCTAACTAACATTTCAGAAAGGAATTTTTTTTTTTTTTAATGGAGTTTTCTTCCTAGGTTCTTAGCTCTTACCAGAGATGGGATATTGAGTATGTATTCTTTTTATGATGTGATATCTGAAGGTTTGTTTTTTGTTTGTTGTATTTTTTAAATCCATATGGTCCAGAAGAAGTATCCTATTTAGTTAGGAAAGATTTGTGAGTATCTTGTATTTGGGCTTCCCAGGTGACTTGCCAATGTCAGAGCTGCAGAAGATGTGGGTTTGATCCCTAGGTGGAGAAGATACTCTGGGGAAGGAAATGGCAACCCACTCCAGTATTCATGCCAGAATAATCCCACAGCCAGAGGAACTTGGCAGGTACAGTCCATGGGGTTGTGAAGAATCGGACATGACTGAGCAAGTGAGAATGCACACATGGTTGTATTTCATTATATAAATTGACAAAATATATTTAGATGCCCAGGGGAAAAGTAAGACTAACAAAATGCAGAATAGCCAAGTAGTTATTTTTCTAAAGTGAATAGGCAAGCATATCACTGTGTCTCTTCTCTTTTCAAGAGTCCAGAAAATGTTTGAGGAACCCACACTTTCCTGGAAAATTCAGGGTGATAGAAACTCAGGTATCAAAACCCTTATTCCTTCCTGGAGGTTTCATTTCTGCACAAATCAATAGTTTCTAAAACATTTATGCTAATGTGTTATATACAGACTTTATTTCACCACTGGGCATTTCAATGGCAATAAAACAGACAGTTGAGCACAATTAGTTCTTTGGCAGGACTGTAAATAAAGTCAGTTCTTTCTTCTCATCCCAAGCACACAGTAGCAGTAGCTCAGTTGAAACCCATCCGTAGGATCCAGTTCTTACTTTTTTTCTGTCAGGTTGGTGACTTCATATCAAAGTACTTCAATGAATGCCTTACAAATTTAGAGGGCTTGAAATTAAACATGAGTTTTGACCTTTACTATAATATATTCTTAATATTTCATTTTGCCTGTGCCAAATTTGAGATATCTTTGTCCTCTGGTTTTAACTTTAACTTGTACTGTTTGACTCATTCCATTATTTTTATAAGCCAAAATAACTGAAGTGACAGATTTGGAGAACTGGAGATGATTTTGTTTGAAGATGATGTTCCATCTTCTAGAGCAGGGTTAGAAGCCGAAAGACTGATGTGAGACATAAGTATTCTCATTTGCCCAAGGCCGTCTTAGTTTCTGTTGTTCCAAAGCAATTATCAATACCCCCTTTACACAGAAGTGCACTTCTTTGATCAGTTTCATAATAATTGTGGAATAAATCCCTCTGAGTACAAGGTAAGAGTCAGTGACTTTTATTCAGGTACCATTAAACAGAAAAAATTGCTCCTCCTTGAATATCTAACTACAGAAGTTAGATATGTAATATTGTTTTTCTTTGTATATACAACCAAATATTAGGCATTTACTTGGATATAACTTCTTCTATTTATTCATCACTTTTATTTTTTAAAAAATAATTAATATCAAATTTTACTCAGTTTTTTTTCCCCTCTTTTATAAGTCTATAAATTCCTGGTGAACCATGGTCATGCTTTGTTTATTTCTGTTTTCCCAAAGCAACTAGTAGAATGTGCAACATAATGTTAATAATAATTGTAAGAATGGTGATAATAATAACAATCCCATTGCATACAATATGCTGTATTAGGATTCTCCAGAAAAAGATAGCAGAAGAGAGATAGATTATAAAGAACTGGCACATACAAATATGGAGTTGGGAAGTTTCATGGTGGCCATCTATAATCTGGAGATCTAGGAAAACTGGGGATATAGTTCAGATCAATCAGGGTTAGAGACTTAGGCCCTAAAGACAATCAAGTCACTTTATGTATTTCTGGAATAGCTGTACTGAATTACAAGTGCTAGAGATATGAATGGTGATCTTCATTAAGCAATGATTTAGTTAGGGAAATCTATTTTTTAGATCAGCTAAAACGATACCCTACAAATGTTTGATAGATATGGCCAATGGAATTAAAACCATCCAGGTTTTGACAACCATCTGAATATAGAAGATAAAGAGAGGACTAAGTCAAATAAGAATACACAGAAGAACTGTACAAAAACAATCTTCATGACCCAGATAATCACGACGGTGTAATCACTCACGTAGACGGAGAAATCCTGGAATGTGAAGTCAAGTGGGCCTTAGGAAGCAGCACTACGAACAAAGCTAGGGGAGGTGATGGAATTCCAGTTGAGCTATTTCAAATCCTGAAAGATGATGCTGTGAAAGTGCTGCACTCAATATGCCAGCAAATATGGAAAACTCAGCAGTGGCCACAGGACTGGAAAAGGTCAGTTTTCATTCCAATCCCAAAGAAAGGCAATGCCAAAAAATGCTCAAACTACCACACGATTGCACTCATCTCACACACTAGGAAAGTAATGCTCAAAATTCTCCAAGCCAGGCTTCAACAATACATGAACTGTGAACTTCCAGATGTTCAAACTGGTTTTAGAAAAGGCAGAGGAATCAGATGTCAAATTGAAAACATGCGCTGGATCATCGAAAAAGCAAGAGAGTTCCAGAAAAACATCTATTTCTGCTTTATTGACTATGCCAAAGCCTTTGACTGTGTGGATCACAATAAACTGTGGAAAATTCTGAAAGAGATGGGAATACCAGACTGCCTGACCTCCCTCTTGAGAAACATGTATGCAGGTAAGGAAGCAACAGTTAGAACTGGACATGGAACAAAAGACTGGTTCCAAATAGGAAAAGGAGTATGGCAAGGCTGTATATTGTCACCCTGCTTATTTAACTTATATGCAGAGTACATCATGAGAAATGCTGGGCTGAAAGAGAAGCACAAGCTGGAATCAAGATTGCTTGGAGAAGTATCAATAACCTCAGATATACAGATGATACCACCCTTATGGCAGAAAGTGAAGAGGAACTAAAAGTCTCTTGATGAAAGTGAAAGTGGAGAGTGAAAAAGTTGGCTTAAAGCTCAACATTCAGAAAACTAAGATCATGGCATCCGGTTCCATCACTTCATGGCAAATAGATGGGGAAACAGTGTCAGACTTTATTTTTTTGGGCTCCAAAATCGTTGCAGATGGTGATTGCAGCCATGAAATTAAAAGACACTTACTCCTTGGAAGGAAAGTTATGACCAACCTAGATAGCATATTCAAAAGCAGAGACATTACTTTGCCAACAAAGGTCCGTCTAGTCAAGTCTATGGTTTTTCCAGTGGTCAGGTGTGGATATGAGAGTTGCACTATATAGAAAGCTGAGTGCTGAAGAATTGATGCTTTTGAACTGTGGTGTTGGAGAAGACTCTTGAGAGTCCCTTGGACTGCTAGGAGATCCAACAAGTCCATCCTAAAGGACATCAGTTTTCATTGGAAGGACTGATGCTGAAACTGAAACTCCAATACTTTGGCCACCTGATGTGAAGAGCTGACTCATTGGAAAAGACCCTGATGCTGGTAAAGATTGAGGGCAGGAGGAGAAGGGGATGACAGAGCATGAGACAGTTGGGTGGCATCATTGACTTGATGGAAATGGGTTTGGGTGGACTCTGGGAGTTGGTGATGGACAGGGAGGCCTGGCATGCTGTGGTTCTTGGGGTTTCAAAGAGTCGGACATGACTGAGAGACTGAACTGAACTGAAGTGAAATAATTTATCTTAGAAAACTGGAAGGTCAATGGTATTATTAATACAAAATTTAAATGTTAATGACCCCTTCCTTTGGCATATTGAATTTGATATCCTTAAAAATATTTAGTTGGTGAGTTAGAGTCAATGTGGACATTTGTTCAGTCATTCAGTCCTGTCCAATCCTTTGTGATCCCATGGACAGCCGCATGCCAGATTTCCTTGCCCATCACCAACTCCCAGAGTTTGCACAAACTTATGTCCATCGAGTCGGTGATGACATCCAACCATCTCATCCTCTATTGTTCCCTTCTCCTCCTGCCTTCAATCTTTCCCAGCATCAGGGTCTTTTCCAGTGAATAAGTTCTTTGCATCAGGTGGCCAAAGTATTGGAGCTTCTGCTTTAGCATCAGTCCATCCAATGAATATACAGAACTGAATTCGTTTAGACTGACAGGTTTGATCTCCTTGCAGTCAAAGGGACTCTCAAGAGTATTCTCCAACACCCAAGTTCAAAAACATCAATCCTTCAGTGCTCGGTTCAGTTCAGTCACTCAGTCATGTCCGACTCTTTGCGACCACATGGAATGCAGGCCTCCCTGTCCATCACCAACTCCCAGAGTTTGCTCAAATTCATATCCATTGAGTTAGTGATGCCATCCAATCATCTCATCCTCTGTCATCCCCTTCTCCTCCCACCTTCAACTTTCCCAGCATCAGGGTCTTTTCAAATGAGTCAGCTCTTCACATCAGGTGGCCAAAGTATTGGAGGTCCAGCTTCAGTATCAGTCCTTCCAATGAATATTCAGGACTGATTTCATTTAGGATTGACTTGTTGGATTCGTTACACTCCAAGGGACTGTCAAGAGTTTTCTCCAACACCATAGTTCAAAGCATCAATTATTGGCACTCAGCTCTTTTTATAGTCCAACTCACGTATCCATACAAGACTACTAGAATAACCACAGCCTTAACTAGATGGATCTTTGTTCGACAAATTAATGTCTCTGCTTTTTAATATGCTGTCTAGGTTGGTCATAACTTTTCTTCCAAGGAGTAAGTGTCTTTTAATTTCATGGCTGCAGTCACCATCTGCAGTCATTTTGGAGACCCCAAAAATAGAGTCTGACACTGTTACCACTGTTTCTCCATCTATTTGCTATGAAGTGATGGGACTGGATGCCATGATCTTAGTTTTCTGAATGTTGAGCTTTAAGCCAACTTTTTCACTCTCCTCTTTCACTTTCATCAAGAGGCTCTTTAGTTCCTCTTCACTGTCTGCCATAACAGTGGTATCATCTGCATATCTGAGGTTATTGATATTTCTCTCAGCAGTCTGGATTCCAGCTTGTGCTTAAGCCAGCCCAGCGTTTCTCATGATGTACATTGCATATAAGTTAAATAAGCAGGGTGACAATATACAGCCTTGCCATATTCCTTTTCCTATTTGGAACCAGTCTGTTGTTCCATGTCCAGTTCTAAGACTGTTGCTTCCTCACTGGCATACAGATTTCTCAAGAGGGAGGTCAGGCAGTCTAGTATTCCCATCTCTTTCAGAATTTTTCACAGTTTATTGTGATCCACACAGTCAAAGGCTTTGGCATAGTCAATAAAGCAGAAATAGATGTTTTTCTGGAACTCTCTTGCATTTTTGATGATTCAGCAGATGTTGGCAGTTTGATCTCTGGTTCCTCTGCCTTTTCTAAATCCATCTTGACCATCTGGAAGTTCACGGTTCATGTATTGTTGAAGCCTGGCTTGGAGAATTTTGAGCATTACTTTCCTAGTGTGTGAGATGAGTGCATTGTTTGGCAGTTTGAGCATTTTTTGGCATTGCCTTTCTTTGGGATTGGAATGAAAACTGACCTTTTCCAGTCCTGTGCCCACTGCTGAGTTTTCCAAATTTGCTGGCATATTGAGTGCAGCACTTTCACAGCATCATCTTTTAGGATCTGAAATAGCTCAACTGGAATTCTATCACCTCCACTAACTTTGTTCGTAGTGATGCTTCCTAAGGCCCACTTCACTTCACATTCCAGGATGTCTGAGTCTACATGAATAATCATACCATCGTGGTTATCTGGTTCATGAAAATTTTTTTGTACAGTTCTTCTGTGTTCTTTCCACCTCTTCTTAATATCTTCTGCTTCTGTTAGGTCCGTACCATTTCTGTCCTTTATTGAGCCTGTGTTTGCATGAAATGTTCCCTTGGTTTCTCTAATCATCTTGAATAGATCTCTAGTCTTTCCCATTCTGTTGTCTTCCTCTATTTCTTTGCAGTGATCACTGAGGAAGGCTTTCTGATCTCTCCTTGCTCTTCTTTGAAACTCTGCATTTAAATGGATATATCTTTCCTTTTCTCGTTTCCTTTTTGCTTCTCTTCTATTCACAGCTATTTATAAAGCCTCCTCAGACAGCCATTTTGCTTTTTTGCATTTGTTTTTCTTGGGGATGTTCTTGCTCCCTGTCTCCTCAGTGTCATGAAGCTCTGTCCATAGTTCATCAGCCACTCTGTCTATCAAATCTAGTCCCTTAAACCTATTTCTGACTTTGCTGGACTGGTGAGCGCTGAGAGAAGATTCCCCACGTCCAAGGTCAGGAGCAGCAGCTATGCTTCCCTGGACCAGCACTGTGGGGATATCCTAAGTCCAAGTCAGAGAAACCCCAGTATGACAGTAGGCACTGGAGCAGCTGTGAGAGATACACCACATCCAAGGGTAAAGCAGAAGCCCCATCAAGATGGTAGGAGAAGCGAATTCACATTTAGAATCAAACCCCATTCCAGCCAGAGACACTCTGAGGGCCCAAACAAGCCTTGTGTGCACCAGGACCCTGAAACCCACAGAGACTGAGACAAAACTGTGCTTGAGTGTCTCCTGTGGAGGTACAGGTTGGGGGTGGTCTGCCACAGGGACAGAGGCTCTGGGTGTAGCAGACTTGGGTATGGCATAAGCCCTCTTGGAGGAGGTCACCATTAACCCCACCATAGAGCTGCCAGAACTTACACAGGACTGGGAGATAGACTCTCAGAAGGCACAACAAAATCTTTTGCACCAGGGCCCAGAAGAAAGGAGCAGTGACCCAGCAGGAGACTGCCCCAGACTTGCCTGTGGGTGTCAGGGAGTCTTCAGCAGAGGCGTGGGTCAGTGGTGGCTTGCTGCAGGATTGGGGGCATTGAGTATAGCACTATATGCATGGGATCTTTTGAGGAAGGCCACCAGTATCTTCATTACCTTGACTGTAGTTTGGCCCCAGGTAAATAGCAGGGAGGGAACACATCTCCACACATAAAAAGAAAATTGGATTAACAATTTACTGAGCATGGCCCTGACAATCAATTCCTGGCCTCTCTCCCCAGGAAGCTTCAATAAGCCTCATCATTCTCCATCAGAGGACAGACAGACTGAAAATCACAATCACAGAAAACTAACCAATCTAATCACATGGGCCACAGCCTTGTCTAACTCAATGAAACTATGAGCCATGCCCTGTAGGGCCACCCAAGATGGATATAGGTCATGGTGGAGAGTTTTGACAAAATGTGTTCCACTGGAGAAGGCAATGGCAAACTACTTCAGTATTCTTGCCTTGAGAACCCCATGAACAGTATGAAAAGGTAAAAAGGTATGACACTGAAAGATGAACCCCCCAGGTCAGTAGGTGCCCAATATGCCATTGGAGATCAGTGGAGAAATAACTCAAGAAAGAATAAAGAGATGGAGCCAAAGTAAAAAAAAAAAAAAAAAAAAAACCA
>NW_011494944.1:3469209-3469457 GCF_000754665.1 Bison bison bison | reverse complement strand
CTTTCAGAATCTTCTACAGTTTATTGTGATCCACACAGTCAAAGGCTTTGGCATAGTCAATAAAGCAGAAATGGATGTTTTTCTGGAACTCTCTTGCTCTTTTGATGATCGAGCAGATGTTGGCAATTGGATGCAATCTCAAAAATGACAGAATGATCTCTTTTTGTTTCCAAGTCAAGCCATTCAATATCCCAGTAATCCAAGTCTATGCCCCAACCAGTAACGCTGAAGAAGCTGAAGTTGAACAG
>NW_011494944.1:3468567-3469109 GCF_000754665.1 Bison bison bison | reverse complement strand
TCTCAAGAGTCTCCAAGAAAACAGTTCAAAAGCATCAATTCTTAGATGCTCAGCTTTCTTCACAGTCCAACTCTCACATCCATACATGACTACTGGAAAAACCATAGCCTTGACTAGATGGACATTTGTTGACAAAGTAATGTCTCTGCTTTTGAATATGCTATCTAGGTTGGTCATAACTTTCCTTCCAAGGAGTAAGCATCTTTTAATTTCATGGCTGCAATCACCATCTGTAATGATTTTGGAGCCCCCAAAAATAAAGTCTGCCACGGTTTTCACTGTTTCCCCATCTATTTCTCATGAAGTTATGGGACCAGATGCCATGATCTTTGTTTTCTGAATGTTGAGCTTTAAGCCAACTTTTTCCACTCTCCTCTTTCACTTTCATCTAGAGGCTTTTGAGTTCCTCTTCACTTTCTGCCATAAGGGTGGTGTCATCTGCATATCTAAGGTTATTGATATTTCTCCCAGCAATCTTGATTCCAGCTTGTGCATCTTCCAGCCCAAAGTTTGTCATGATGTACTTTGCGTATAAGTTAAAT
>NW_011494944.1:3468031-3468467 GCF_000754665.1 Bison bison bison | reverse complement strand
ATGCAAGAGGGGCAAAAAAAAAAAAAAAAAAAAAAAAAAAAACCCAGTTGTGGATGTGACTGATGATGGAAGCACAGTCCAATGCTGTAAACAGCAATATTGCATAGGAACCTGGAATATTAGGTCCATGAATCAAGACAAATTGGAAGTGGTCAAACAGGAGATGGCAAGAGTGAACATCAACATTTTAGGAATCAGTGCACCAAAATGGACCAGAATGAGGAATTTAATTCAGATGACCATTATATTTACTACTGTGGGCAAGAATCCCTTAGAAGAAATGGAGTAGCCATGATAGTCAACAAAAGAGTCCAAAATGCAGTTCAGTTCAGTTCAGTTCAGTCACTTAGTCATGTCTGACTATTTGTGACCCCATGAATCGCAGCATGCCAGGCCTCCCTATCCATTACCAACTCCCGGAGTTCACTCAAACTCA
>NW_011494944.1:3463308-3467757 GCF_000754665.1 Bison bison bison | reverse complement strand
TAATCCAAGTCTATGCCCCAACCAGTAACGCTGAAGAAGCTGAAGTTGAACAGTTCTATGAAGACCTATAAGATCTTCTAGAACTAACACCCCAAAAAAGATGTCCTTTTTATTATATGAGACTATAATTCAAAAGTAGAAGAAAGTCAGGAAACACCTGGAATAATGGGCAAATTTGGCCTTGGAGTACAGAATGAAGCAGGACAAAGGCTAAGAGAATTTTTCCAAGAGAACACACTGGTCATAGCAAACACCGTCTTCTGACAACACAAGAGAAGACTCTATACATGGACATCACCAGATGGTCAACACCGAAATCAGATTGATTATATTCTTTGCAACCAAAGATGAAGAAGCTCTATACCGTCAGCATAAACAAGACTGGGAGGTTACTGTGGCTCAGATCATGAACTCCTTATTGCCAAATTCAGACTTCGGCTCTCAGCGTTCTGTATAGTCCAACTCTCACATCGATACATGACTACTGGAAAAACCATAGCCTTGACTAGATGGACCTTTGTTAGCAAAGTAATGTCTCTGCTTCTTAATATGCTGTCTAGGTTGATCATAGCTGTTATTTTTTTTTCCCAAAAAGTAAGTATCTTTTGATTTCATGGCTGTAGTCATGATCTGCTGTGATTTTTGAGCCTAAAAAATAAAGTTTCTCACTGTTTCCACTTTTTCTCCATCTATTTGCATGGAATGATGGGACCAGGTATTATGAACTTAGTTTTTTGAATGTTGAGGTTTAAGCCAGCTTTTTCACTCTCCTCTTTCACTTTCATCAGGAGGCTCTTTAGTTCCTCTTTGCTTTCTGCCATAAGGGTGATGTCCTCTGCATATCTGAGGTTATTGATATTTCTCCAGGATATCTTGATTCCAGTTTGTTCTTCATCCAGCCAGGGATTTCACAGGATGTACTCTGTATACAATTTAAATAAGTAGGGTGACAATATACAGCCTTGACGTACTCATTTCCCAATTTGGAACCAGTATGTTGTTTCGTGTCCCATTCTACTTGTTACTTCTTGACCTGCATACAGATTTCTCAGGAGGCAGGTAACGTGATCTGATATTCCCATATCTTGAATAATTTTCTGCAGTTTGTTGTGATGGACACAGTCAAAGGCTTTGGCATAACCTATAAAGCAGAAGTAGATGTTTTTCTGGAATTTTCTTGCTTTTTCTATGATCCAATGGATATCAACAGTTTGATCTATGGTTCCTCTGCCTTTTCTAAATCCAGATTGTACATCTGGAAGTTCATGGTTCACATATTGTTGAAGCCTGACTTGGAATGATGGAGACCTAACAGAAGCAGAAGATATTAAGAAGAGGTGGCAGAATACACAGAAGAACTATAGAAAAGAGATCTTCATTACTTAGATAACCATGATGATGTGATCACTCACCTAGAGCCAGACATCCTAGAATGTGAAGTCAAGTTGACTTTAGGAAGCATCACTATGAACAAAACTAGTGTATTTGATGGAATTCCAGTTAAGCTATTTCAAATCTTAAAAGATGATGCTGTGAAAGTGTTGCACTCAATATGCCAACAAATCTGGAAAACAGCATTGGCCACAGGACTGGAAAAGGTCAGTTTTGATTCCAGTCCCTAAGAAGGCAATGCCAAAGAATGTTCAGACATGGACATTAACTTATGGTAATAAAGCAGTTGGCAAAGGTAACCTAATTAGCAGGTTAACCTTTGGAAATCTTTAAATGTTTTTGCATAAAAATTTAACCTAATATTTCTTGCACTTCTCATTTATCAGAATTGAGCTATCAACCAACTCAGTATACCTGATGTAAAGGTGTCAGGTTGATTAGGATCCAGATTTAGTCTGATATGCCTTCTGAGGAGATAGAGAGTGATATCTCTAGAGCTCACCAAATGGAGATCAGTGGTGGGCAGGTGTCTGAATGAACTTTGGGTGAGACCAGCTTGAAGTTTAAATATATACAGTGGTGCTAAACCAGTAAGTATAAACTTACTGAGATTAAATGGGTCCGGAGTTGCCAAGTTTCTCACTTTCAGAGAAGAGACTTAACAAATGTAGACAGGAAAAAGGCTAGGATAAATGTGGTGATGTTAGATCAAATTTGTATGTATCAGAGTGAGCTTCAAAGTTTATTTGAATGATTTTCACCAATGTACAGCTTTAATGAAAATTAAATATTTTACTAATGGAATGCTAAAGTCTTTCCATGAGATGTAAGCAATTTTTTAGGTCATCTAAATGGAAAGAACCTTTAGTATAATGAGTTAAATATGATTACTCATATAAATGAACACTTTTCCTCCTGTCTGTCCTGAACTCTTCCTGAGATGATTGTGTTAGCATTTTGATTAATTTAGTGAGTCTTTTTTCCTAGTTACTCTAATGGTTACCATGGTATTACATACTTTTTCATTTCTCTGCCTAATAATTCTCTATTAAGAGGTATTTCAGTGAAAAGAAGAGAATGTTTCTTTATTCTAAATAATGAATCCAGGCCCCTTGGCAACATATTCATATAAAGGAAGTAGATTTTATTATAGGCTTTATTTACAGAACTGGTAATTTTCCTTTCCACCCACATTGTTTGACATCTAATTATTTATTCATTAACTTGTGTAATTTATTTTTTTCATTATGAAGAAAATACACTTGGAATAATATTATTTGGAGTCTGAAGGGGTTTTAACATCAATTTATATAACTGTCTATCTAAAGGAGAAATTTTCTGCACAGCTTCCTGACAAAGCACTCCATTCCCTTTCTGATTAATTACTTCAATGATGGGGAAAATGGAACAGGTCAAAGGGCTTACAGTCTTATTGAAAAATGAAAGTATTCAAAATTAACACAGTATTTATCTAAAATATTACTCTTTACTACTCTTTTATAAAATTCACCCATTGGTTTTGTTCTACCTTCTGAAGCAAGAATAACTTTAAGAAATGCACTGCTGCACATTCAAAAAAGGTAATTATACATCTAAAGAGGCCCATTGTATACCTTCTAAACCTCTTGTATTTAGACTATTTTGGATTCCTTCACTACCCCAAATTCTTAGTTCCATCTTTTGTCTTAGCAAAGGGCAGGGAAACAATCAAGACTGTAAGCTGCCGTATTTGATAGCAACACAAGGCATTTCACAGAAAGGAGTCAAGAAAATGAGCATCCCTATTTACCAAGGCAGGGGCTTTTCCTTGTTGCAATCCCATCCAATGGAACATGTTTCATGAAACTTGACTTACTGACACTGACCTTACTGACATTGACAGTATAGTTAAAACAGTCTTCAATTATTTAAGAAATTTTCAATGTCACAGACTCTGTTGTCCTTCTGATAGATAAACCATACCTGTTCTCAGTTCATCTATTTTTGTTGTTGTTGTTGTTGCACAAAACACTGTTAAACTCATCTCACACATTTTCTTGAATGGGAAATGGTAATTTTCTATAAATTTTCAAATTATTGTATCATCAGCCTGAAGAGAGCTTCTTACATCATGGCCATCTTGGAATGGAATTAGTTTTAGCTGGAACATTTGCTTCATATGATTGAATTATTAGCTGTGAGGTCAGCTCATATCATTCCTCTATTTGGAATTTGCAGCCTTGTCCTCCAAATTTGAATTTTTTTAAATCAATTCCTCATGTACTGAAACATATATTCTTTACTACATGGCATAATATAGCTTACACTGACTATATATGTCACATAAAATACCCCTTACTGTCTATAAACCCATACAGTATTCCTATTCAAGTATATTTTATCAAGTACAGTCTGTATTGTTTTAATGTACTGTAATTTCTTCTATTTTAATACCATAAATTACCTCCTAAATTATGTTATTAATCCATGTCTGTCACTGAAAGATTTAGACTCAAATACTGGTTCCAGGAATTACCGCCAATATGTAATTTTATAGAAATTTATTAATTTACTGACCTATAAATTGGTGAGGTAAGTATAAGATAGGTTTTGCATACATGGTAGCTATTATTTGACTGATTTACAGCCCAACTTCTCTTCATCTTTGTCTCACTCTTCAAACCAAAATGTCACAGATCAGATCAGATCAGTCACTCAGTCGTGTCCGATTTTTTGTGACCCCATGAATCGCAGCACACCAGGCCTACCTGTCCATCACCAACTCCCGGGGTTCACTCAGACTCACGTCCATCGAGTCGGTGATGCCATCCAGCCATCTCATCCTCTGTCGTCCCCTTCTCCTCCTGCCCCCAATCCCTCCCAGCATCAGAGTATTTTCCAATGAGTCAACACTTCGCATGAGGTTGCCAAAGTACTGGAGTTTCAGCTTCAGCATCATTCCTTCCAAAGAAATCCCAGGGCTGATCTCCTTCAGAATGGACTGGTTGGATCTCCTTGCTGTCCAAGGGACTCTCAAGAATCTTCTCCAACACCACAGTTCAAAAGCTTCAATTCTTC
>NW_011494944.1:3462664-3463172 GCF_000754665.1 Bison bison bison | reverse complement strand
GCAGTCACCATCTGTAGTGATTTTGGAGCCCAGAAAAATAAAGTCTGACACTGTTTCCCCATCTATTTCCCATGAAGTGATGGGACCAGATGCCATGATCTTCGTTTTCTGAATGTTGAGCTTTAAGCCAACTTTTTCACTCTCCTATTTTACTTTCATCAAGAGGCTTTTTAGTTCCTCTTCACTTTCTGCTTTAAGGGTGGTGTCATCTGCATATCTGAAGTTATTGATATTTCTTCCAGCAATCTTGATTCCAGCTTGTGTTTCTTCCAGTCCAGCAATTCTCATGATGTACTCTGCATATAGGTTAAATAAACAGGGTGACAATATACAGCCTTGACGAACCCCTTTTCCTAATTGGAACCAGTCTGTTTTTCCATGTCCACTTCTAACTGTTGCTTCCTGACCTGCATACAAATTTCTCAAGAGGCAGATCAGGTGGTCTGGTATTCCCATCTCTTTCAGAATTTTCCACAGTTTATTGTGATCTACACAGTCAAAGGCTTTG
>NW_011494944.1:3454276-3462521 GCF_000754665.1 Bison bison bison | reverse complement strand
CCCTTTTCCAGTCCTGTGGCCACTGCTGAGTTTTCCAAATTTGCTTGCATATTGAGTGCAGCACTTTCACAGCATCATCTTTCAGGATTTGGAATAGCTCAACTGGAATTCCGTCACCTCCACTAGCTTTGTTCGTAGTGATGCTTTCTAAGGCCCACTTGACTTCACATTCCATGATGTCTGGCTCTAGGTCAGTGATCACACCATCGTGATTATCTGGGTCATGAAGATCTTTTTTTTTCCAGTTCTTCTGTGTATTCTTGCCATCTCATCTTAATATCTTCTGCTTCTGTTAGGTCCATACCATTTCTGTCCTTTATTGAGCCCATCTTTGCATGAAATGTTCCTTTGGTATCTCTGATTTCTTGAAGAGATCCCTAGTCTTTCCCATTCTGTTGTTTTCCTCTAGTTCTTTGCATTGATCACTGAGGAAGGCTTTCTTATGTCTTGCTATTCTTTGGAATTTTCCATTCAGATGCTTATATTTTTCCTTTTCTCCTTTACTTTTTGCTTCTCTTCTTTCCACAGCTATTTGTAAGGCCTCCCCAGACAGCTATTTTGCTTTTTTGCATTTCTTTTCCATGGGCATGTTCTTGTTCCCTGTCTCCTGTACAGTGTCACGAACCTCATTCCATAGTTCATCAGGCACTCTGTCTATCAGATCTAGGCCCTTAAATCTATTTCTCACTTCCACTGTATAATCATAAGGGATTTGATTTAGGTCATACCTGAATGGTCTAGTGGTTTTCCCTACTTTCTTCAATTTAAGTCTGAATTTGGCAATAAGGAATTCATGGTCTGAGCCACAGTCAGCTCCTGGTCTTGTTCTTGCTGACTGTATAGAGCTTCTCCATCTTTGGCTGCAAAGAAATCATCACAAGTTCCTACTATCATTAAATATCATTGTATATAAGTGTAATGATTTAAAACTAATGATTCTTATCTTTCTTTCTATTCTAGGTTTTCTTTTCCTGGTAGTGGACATTTATTTTAGCTGAAGTGAGCTAGTTATTTTGAAGTATATTTTGAAATATAATTCTTTTTACAAGCAGCAATCATTCTCAGTTTTGAGTTACCCAGAAATTTGATAGGCATGCCTTTGCTATTTCCATCCATGTTAACTAAGGATACACTCAAAAGCACAGGACACTTGCAAATTGTTATACCTTCACTGTCAGCTCAAGCCTCTCCCAGTGGTCCTTAATATAACACCAGATGTTCATAATACATAGCCACAGAGCATATAATCCCTTAGTCACATTTTTAATTGTTGTTGTAATTGATGGTTTGCTTGTTCATTTCTATAAAACAGGTGAAAAATGACTTAAGGTCAAGGGCCTTGTCTTATTCACCATTGTAAGCCCTCTGTCTACCAGGCACACAGAAGGCTGTCAGCACCCATTTGTTGAATGGATGCTTTAACTGATTAATTAACATTTTCTTCTTCTCTTGTTCTTTTGTCAACTTGATATTGATCTACTGATCAATGCTCTTTTTTATTAGAATGGGTCATTAAACTGACAGCTTCTGAAGATTTAGCAAACTAAATTTGCTGAATCGCTAATTTAAGTCACATTGTTACTTTTCTTGGTATATGAAAAATGTAATGATGATACATTTAATCATTACTATTTTTAATCACTGAAGAATTGATGCTATTGAACTGTGGTGTTGGAGAAGATTCTTGAGAGTCCCTTGGACTGCAAGGAGATCCAACCAGTCCATTCTGAAGGAGATCAGCCCTGGGATTTCTTTGGAAGGAATGATGCTGAAGCTGAAACTCCAGTACTTTTGCCACCTCATGTAAAGAGTTGACTCATTGGAAAAGGCTCTGATGCTGGGAGGGATTGGGGGCAGGAGGAAAAGGGGACGACAGAGGATGAGATGGCTGGATGGCATCACCGACTCGATGGACGTGAGTTTGAGTGAATTCCGGGAGTTAGTGATGGACAAGAAGGCCTGGTGTGCTGCGATTCATGGGGTTGCAGAGAGTCGGACACGACTGAGCGACTGAACTGAACTGAATTTTAACACAGTTCATGAAAAAGGCCAACATGGTCATGTGTTTTTGTAAAATGAAATATAGACATAATATCTACCACAGATGAGTAGTTTGACTTTTTAATGGAAGATAATATATGGATTTTTGATAATACTAGGCCTCCGGGAGCCACTGAGTACAGTAGTCAGTTAGAGATAGGATTATTTAAAAAATAAATAAACAACAGACTTATTTGGCATGATTTGCTGTTCTCTAAGCCCACTGAGGAAAGCCCTCCCAGGTATATATGGGGAATGATCAATTTGCTTTGCTGTCATCTACTTGTAGCAGCAGGAAATTTTTTCTGTCCTTTATCTCCAAAGATGATGAGCCCCACAAAAATAAAAGACAGCCTTAAACATGATGGCCTGCCGTGCTACAAAGAGGGGTCACAAAGAGTCGGACACAACTGAGCAACTGAACTGACTGAACTGAAACTTGATGTAAAAATGTGTTGTGATACAGCAAGCACATTCTGTTTTAAAAAGCTGAAATCAATAGGTAGGATATTTCCTGATACAGCTTTCAGTTTAGGTATGTGAAAAATATATGCAAATATCTTCCTTTTCCAATGCTGGTAAAGGAATTAGTGATTTCTCTTAGAAATACTGTTGAAAGTTCAGAGACCTTACGGACTGTAGCAAGCCAAATTCTAAAATGGTCTACAGGATTTCTCACCTCTCTCCCCAATACACATACTCTGCATAATCTCCAGGACTTTAAATGTAATGAATTTTACTCCAATGATTAGCATATATGTCTCAGTTTATTTTAAGGAAAACTACCTCTGTGGGCCTAACCTAATCACATGATACCTTTAAGGAATTTTCTTTGGCTGATATGTTGGCAAAATTTGGCCCCTGTTCACCTATGCCAGATATAAACACAGAGACAGAATTTGGGGTAAATAGAAAAGAGTAGCTTTTACTGCTTTGCTGGGCAAAGGCCACAGTGGGGGCTACAGCATGTTAATGTCCTCAAGACTGTGTGACCTACCTTGGAAAGAGTGGTAAAGAGTTTTATAGTGTTCAAGGAGCTGGGTGTGATCAACTCATGGGCAATTCTGGGATTGGTTGGCACCAACAGGTTGTACCAGGAAATATTTAGTGCCTTAAGAGTAAAGGTTCATAAATGTTAGTCAATGTATAATGGATCTTGTCCTTTCTGAGAAGTATATTTATCATTGAATTGGTAGAAGTTGCTTTGCCATCTTTATAAACTGTTTTGATAAATTCTAAGATTTTGTATTACATCAGTTTCTTTGTGTGCTATGTCGCTTCAGTCATGTCCAATTTGTGTCTGACTTTTTGCAACCCCATGGACTGTAGCCCACCAGGCTGCTCTGTCCATGAGATTCTCCACACAACAGTACTGGAGTGGGTTGCTGTTCCCTTCTCCAGGGGATCTTCCCAACCCAGGGATCAAACCTGCATTTCTTATGTCTCCTGCATTGGCAGGCAGTTTCTTTACCACTAGCACCATGATACTAGTATTAAAATTAAAAACAACTAGAAGATTAACAAATACAAATAATACTTAAACAATATTTCTGGTGCATCCTCTTGCTACATGAAGAATCTGGTGTAATTTCATGGTAGTAATAAATCCTTGGCAAAAGGTGGGGAACGTTTGACTGGTTTTGAAGGAGTGCAGGAAAGTAAAGTTCACATGTGGTATTACAGATCTTCCATTCTTAGTTGTATTTCCTACAAATCAGATCTCCAAATAAAACAATACTAGGTGTTCTTCGGAAAAGGCAGTGGCACCCCACTCCAGTACTCTTGCCTGGAAAATCCCATGGATGGAGTGGCTTGGTAGGCTGCAGTCCATGGGGTTGTGAAGAGTCGGACACGACTGAGTGACTTCACTTTCACTTTTCACTTTCATGCATTAGAGAAGGAAATGGTAATCCACTCCAGTGTTCTTGCCTGGAGAATCCCAGGGACGGGGGAGCCTGGTGGGCTGCCGTCTGTGGGGTCGCACAGAGTCAGGCACTACTGAAGTGACTTAGCAGCAGCAGCAGCAGGAGTTCTTCACATGTGACTTTATTTTTTTCCCAGAAATGTTGGAGGCATGCATTGCATCCTTCTCTGTATGAATCTGATTCCCAAGACAATGCTGGGAGTCTCTATCCCATTTCTTTCTGCCTTTCTTTCTAATATTACATAGATGCAGTGACAAAGGATGGTGGGTGGAATGAGTTTCATTTATCTCTCTTAGGTCAATCAGAGTTCTGCTTAAGTTCCTGTAACATCTATTAGATTATAGTCAGTGCTCATGTCTATTCCTTTTAGCTGAATGACAAGAGAAATGGGTAACAGTATTTCCTTAGAGAGCGCTGCTTCAGAGAGTGCATAGTTTTGTAAACCCTGATCCTGAGGAAATGGACTTAGTTTACAGCATTGCCTTTGCTGTTAGCTGGTTGCTTTTAGTAAGCCAGTCACAATCTCTGGGCCCTAATAACCTGTATCTTTGTTAGTTCCTGACTCTTCTCATCCTTTGGTGAAAATGAAAATAGTCTGTTAGTGTCTATAATAACTTCACATTTTTAATAATTTGAGGTGCCCAAGCAGTGGGCTGAAACAGATTAACATTACTATGGAAGTCATTCAGGAAAACAAATAAACATTAGACCTTTGTTTGATGTGAATCTTGCTTGGGCAGATCTTTGACAGCAGAGGTTATAACTAATCTAAATATTCTATGTTAATTAGAAAGCATTAAAGGCTCATTATTTTTTTTTCATTTTTATTTGGTCCCAGTGCATGTTAAATAGGTTTTCTTGCTCTTCAAATTTAGTCAGTCCATAGAGGAGGGAGTAAATAAAACTAAATAAAAATTGATATTTAAACAAAAAGTTCAAAGAGACAGAAGCAAAAGACATTATGGTATATCTATACAAAGGATTCATATAGGAATTTCAAGAAAAGTTTATAAGTATAAACCATATCATAACCATATATGGAGAATGAATTTATTGACAGTTTAATGAGCTGTCTTAACTATGAAAATGTACAAATATTAAATATAAATATAGGCTTTTACATAAATACAGGCACTTTGATTCTGGATTATCATCCATTGCTGAAGAAATAGAATATAAATTAATAAGTGGAGAGAGATCGAAGATATTTGATAACAAATCATGGGAAAAGACAGCCTTCAGAACGGGAGAAAATAAGAGCAAATGAAGCAACTGACAAAACTAATCTCAAAAATATACAAGCAACTCCTGCAGCTCAATTCCAGAAAAATAAATGACCCAATCCAAAAGTGGGCCAAAGAACTAAACAGACATTTCTCCAAAGAAGACATACAGATGGCTATCAAATACATGAGAAGATGCTCAACATCACTCATTATCTGAGAAATGCAAATCAAAACCACAATGAGGTACCATTTCATGCCAGTCAGAATGGCTGCGATCCAAAAGTCTACAAGCAATAAATGCTGGCGAGGGTGTGGTGAAAAGGGAACCCTCTTATACTGTTGGTGGGAATGCAAACCAGTACAGCTACTATGGAGAACAGTGTGGAGTTTCCTTAAAAACCTGGAAATAGAACTGCCTTATGACCCAGCAATCCCACTGCTGGGCATACACAGCGAGGAAACCAGAATTGAAAGAGACATGTGTACCCCAATGTTCATTGCAGCACTGTTTATAATAGCCAGGACATGGAAGCAACCTAGATGTCCATCAGCGGATGAATGGATAAGAAAGCTGTGGTACATATACACAATGGAGTATTACTCAGCCATTAAAAAGAACACATTTGAATCAGTTCTAATGAGGTGGATGAAACTGGAGCCTATTATACAGAGTGAAGTAAGCCAGAAAGAAAAACACCAATACAGTATACTAACGCATATATATGCAATTTAGAAAGATGGTAATGATAACCCTGTGCGAGACAGCAAAAGAGACACAGATGTATAGAACAGTCTTTTGGACTCTGTGGGAGAGGGAGAGGGTGGGATGATTTGGAAGAATGGCATTGAAACATGTATAATATCATATATGAAATGAATCGCCAGTCCAGGTTCAATGCATGATACAGGATGCTCGGGGCTGGTGCACTGGGATGACCCAGAGGGATGATACGGGGAGGGAGGAGGGAGGAGGGTTCAGGATGGGGAACACATGTACACCGTGGTGGGTTCATGTTGATGTATGGCAAAACCGATCCCATATTGTAAAGTAAAATAATAATAATAATAATAAAGACAGAGAAAGAATAAAAGGGAAGTAAAACTGACAATATACAACTAATACCAAAGAAAGTATTCTTAGTTACAAAATTTCTAGTTTTCAATACACTCATTTGCTAAAAGGCCTGGCTTTCTTATCCTCCTCTTAAATTCAGTGGGATTTATCCATCACTTCAGCAGCTTCATTCACTGATTTGAGCACTCTTTCATTGCAAGAAAGACCAAAATAACAATTTCATCCACTTCAAAATGTTTAAGAATTACATGAAATATTGTGTAGACAATATGAAAGGAAAAAAGTATGTGTAATAAAAAATTGTATTAAAATGTGGACAGCTCTTTTTATTGCCTTTTAGGTCTTCTAATAACTAAATCAAATTCTACGTTTCTATTTGTAAAGAGAATATTATATGAATAAGTGTGAATTACCTTTTACCTTATCTTTAGACTTATTTTTCCAAAGTTTAAAAAATAAATCAGGGTTTTTTATTTTTATTTTTGGAGGCAAGGTGTAAAATAGCTTTTATGTTTCAGTTTAGTTATCTCTAAGTTATTTTTCCCACAGCTTATTTGACTTTTTCCAAAAGAACCTGCCTGGCTGTAATAGACTGTGCAAATGGTAATAATTATCCTAGAGATAAGAGTGCTACACTAAATCTCAGCAGGTCAAAGAGTTACTAATGTACATTTGTAGATACTTTTTCTTCTCTTGTGTATCCTAGGCACCTGCAAGGAGGAGATAAACACTAACCGCCGTTAACCTTTGCTGTCTATAAAAAGGCTCATTTGATTCATGTAACAATAATTATTGACAGTGAACTCTGTTTATGTGGCAGACAATACGGAGAATAAAAGACAAGATTCCTCCTCTCATTGTGCTTACATTCTCTTGGAAGGCATTAGACAATGAATAAGTGCTAGGAAGATAATAAATCAAGGCACTGAGCTAGTTGTAGGGATGCTCTAATTCAGAATGACTATCAGCAAAAGGTGTGATGGCTCTCAGAGCATGGAGCATTTGAGATGAGACATAAAAGATGAAAGAAAGGCAACTGCATAATTAGTTTATGAAATCATGTAAGTCAGAATAAAAGAAGTGCAGAAAATTGAAGTGAGAAGGAAATTGGCATGGACATAAACAAATATTGTAGTTTTCTTAAGATGTGGCTTGAACATGGGTTAAAATCAAAGGATAAAGGTCACCACAAATTACAAATTCAGCTAATAAAATACAATTTAATAGCAATTTTGACTTCAAAATAATTCTTTTGGTATGGAAATATTTGCCAAACTACATCTTATTATGTGTTCCTTTGTTTTACTTTAACTCAGCCATATTACTTTGCAGTACTATTGTAATCATGTTGTAATGACAACAATCCCCCATAAAAAGCTGAATTCATTTTTTCTCCAGATGTATTGCAATATAACTGACATATGCTATAATGATTTGATATAGGTATATACTGCCAAGTGATTATAGAATAAGGCTTGTAAACACACTCATCACCCATCACCTTACATAGTTTTTTGTTGTTGTTGTTAGTTACCACATTCATTACCTCCTGTAGTTACCATTTTGTGTCTCTGTGTGGGTGTTGATAACATTTAAGACCTACCTCCTCATTTCAGTTCAGCCACTTAGTCGTGTCCGACTCTTTGCGACCCCATGAATCGCAGCACGCCAGGCCTCCCTGTCCATCACCAACACCCAGAGTTCATCCAAACTCATGTGCGTAGAGTTGGTGATGCCATCCAGCCATCTCATCCTCTGTCATCCCCTTCTCCTCCTGCCCCCAATCCCTCCCAGCATCAAGGTCTTTTCCAGTGAGTCAACTCGTTGCATGAGGTGGTCAAAGTATTGGAGTTTCAGCCTCAGCATCATTCCTTCCAAGGAACACCCAGGACTGATCTCCTTTAGTATGGACTGGTTGGATCTCCTTACAGTCCAAGGGACTCTCAAGAATCTTCTCCAACACCACAGTTCAAAAGCAT
>NW_011494944.1:3452023-3454176 GCF_000754665.1 Bison bison bison | reverse complement strand
CCTCTGAATGTTGAGCTTTAAGCCAACATTTTCACTCTCCTCTTTCACTTTCATCAAGAGACTTTTTAGTTCCTCTTCAATTTCTGCCATAAGGGTGGTGTCATCTGCATATCTGAGGTTATTGATATTTCTCCCAGCAATCTACCTCTTAGGAAATTATAAATATAAAAACAGTATTATTAAATATAATCACCATGCTATACCTCCAGAACTTAATCATATTATAAGTACAAGTTGGTACTTTTTGACACTTTTACACTTTTCCCCTACTGTCTAATTCTTGGTAACCACCTCTGTCCTCTTTATTTTTCTGAATTTTTCTTTTTTAGATTCCACATATAAGTTATATCATACAGTATTTGTCTTTCTCTATCTTAAGTATTTCACTTAATATAACACCCTTCTAGATCTATTCATATTACTGCAAATGACAGGATATCCTTTTTATGACTGCATAATATTTAATTTGTGTGTATATTTCAATCCAATGAATATTCCAGGTTGATTTCCTTTAGGATTTACTGACTTGATCTCCTTGCAGTCCAGGGGACTCTCAAGAGTCTTCTCCAGCACCACAGTTCTAAAGAATCAATTCTTTGGCATTCAGCTTTATTTATTGTACAGATTTCACATCCATATACGACTCCTGGAAAATCCATAGGTTTGACTATACAGACCTTTGTCAGCAAAGTGATGTCTCTGCTTTTTAATATGCTGTCTAGTTTTGTCATAGCTTTCCTTTCAAGGAGCAAGTGCCTTGATTACTATAGCTTTATAGTATAGCCGGAAGTCAGGGAGCATGTTTCCTTCAGCTCTTTTCTTTCTCAAGATTGTTTTGGCTATTGGAGTCTTTTGTGTTTCCTGACAATTTTAAAGTTGTTTGTTCCACTTTTGAAAAAATTCCTTTGATATTTTGATAAGGACTTCCTTGGCTTCCCTGATGGTGCAGATGGTAAAGAATCTGTCTGCAATGCAGGAGGCCTGTGTTTGACTCCTGGGTCGGGAAGACCCTCTAGAGAACATAACGGCAACCCACTACAGTATTCTTGCCTGGAGAATTCCATGGACAAAGGACCCTGGAAGACTACAGTCCATGGTTTACAAAGAGTTGGACATGGCTGAGCAACTACACTTGAGTAGTAGTACGAACATTTTAACAATATTAATTCTTCCAATCTATGAGCATGATATATCTTTACATCTGTTTGTGTTGTCTTAAGTTTCTTTCATCAATTTCTTATAATTTTCTGAGTAAATATCTTTTATCTCTTTAGTTAAATTTATTTTTAGGTATTTCATTTTTTTGACGGGACTGTTACTAATATAAATTCTTTAATTTCTTTTTTTCTTTTAAAAAATTTTTTTATTTTATTTTATTTTTAAACTTTACATAATTGTATTAGTTTTGCCAAATATCAGAATGAATCTGCCACAGGTATACCTGTGTTCCCCATCCTGAACCCTTCTCTCTCCTCCCTCCCCATACCATCCCTCTGGGTCGTCCCAGTGCACTAGCCCCAAGCATCCAGTATCGTGCATCAAACCTGGACTGGCAACTCGTTTCATACATGATATTTTACATGTTTCAAGGCCATTCTCCCAAATCTTCCCACCCTCTCCCTCTCCCACAGAGTCCATAAGACTGTTCTATACATCAGTGTCTCTTTTGCTGTCTCATACACAGGGTTATTGTTACCATCTTTCTAAATTCCATATATATGCATTAGTATATTGTATTGGTGTTTTTCTTTCTGGCTTACTTCACACTGTATAATAGGCTTCAGTTTCATCCACCTCATTAGAACTGATTCAAATGTATTCTTTTTAATGGCTGAGTAATACTCCATTGTGTATATGTACCACTACTTTCTTATCCATTCATCTGCTGATGGACATCTAGGTTGCTTCCATGTCCTGGCTATTATAAACAGTGCTGCGATGAACATTGGGGTACACGTGTTTCTTTCCCTTCTGGTTTCCTCGGTGTGTATGCCCAGCAGTGGGATTGCTGGATCACAAGGCAGTTCTATTTCCAGTTTTTTAAGGAATCTCCACACTGTCCTCCATAGTGGCTGTACTAGTTTGCATTCCCACCAACAGTGTAAGAGGGTTCCCTTTTCTCCACACCCTCTCCAGCATTTATTATTTGTAGA
>NW_011494944.1:3451461-3451923 GCF_000754665.1 Bison bison bison | reverse complement strand
CTTCCAAGGAACACCCAGGACTGATCTCCTTTAGTATGGACTGGTTGGATCTCCTTACAGTCCAAGGGACTCTCAAGAATCTTCTCCAACACCACAGTTCAAAAGCATCAATTCTTCGGTGCACAGCTTTCTTCACAGTCCAACTCTAACATCCATGTGTGACCACTGGAAAAACCATAGCCTTGACTAGATTGACATTTGTTGGCAAAGCAATGTCTCTGCTTTTGAATATGCTATCTAGGTTGGCCATGACTTTCCTTCCAAGGAGTAAGCGTCTTTTAATTTCATGGCTGCAATCACCATCTGCAGTGATTTTGGAGCCCAAAAAGTAAAGTCTGACACTGTTTCCACTGTTTCCCCATCTATTTGCCATGACGTGATGGGATCAGATGCCATGATCTTCATTTTCGAATGTTGAGCTTTAAGCCAACTTTTCACTCTCCTCTTTCACTTTCATCAAGG
>NW_011494944.1:3449093-3451361 GCF_000754665.1 Bison bison bison | reverse complement strand
ATTCCCACCAACAGTGTAAGAGGGTTCCCTTTTCTCCACACCCTCTCCAGCATTTATTATTTGTAGACTTTTGGATCGCAGCCATTCTGACTGGTGTGAAATGGTACCTCATAGTGGTTTTGATTTGCATTTCTCTGATAATGAGTGATGTTGAGCATCTTTTCATGTATTTGTTAGCCATCTGTATGTCTTCTTTGGAGAAATGTCTATTTAGTTCTTTGGCCCATTTTTTGATTGGGTCATTTATTTTTCTGGAGTTGAGCTGTAGGAGTTGCTTATATATTTTTACCTGACTTCAGGCTCTACACAAAGCCACAGTTATCAAGACAGTATGGTACTGGCACAAAGACAGAAATATAGATCAATGCAACAAAATAGGAAGCCCAGAGATAAATCCATGCACATATGGACACCTTAGCTTTGACAAAGGAGGCAAGAATATACAATGGATTAAAGACAATCTCTTTAACAAGTGGTGCTGGGAAATCTGGTCAACCACTTGTAAAAGAATGAAACTAGAACACTTTCTAACACCATACACAAAAATAAACTCAAAATGGATTAAAGATCTAAACGTAAGACCAGAAACTATAAAACTCCTAGAGGAGAACATAGGCAAAACACTCTCTGACATACATCACAGCAGGATCCTCTATGACCCACCTCCCAGAATACTGGAAATAAAAACAAAAATAAACAAATGGGACCTAATTAACCTTAAAAGCTTCTGCACATCAAAGGAAACTATTAGCAAGGTGAAAAGACAGCCTACAGAATGGGAGAAAATAATAGCAAATGAAGCAAGTGACAAACAACTAATCTCAAAAATAATTTCTTTTTCTTATGGTTTGTTGTTAGTGTATCAGTTCAGTTCAGTACGGTTGCTCAGTTGTGTCCAACTCTTTGCAACCCCATGAATTGCAGCACGCCAGGCCTCCCTGTCCATCACCATCTCCCGGAGTTCACTCAAACTAATGTCCATTGAGTCGGTGATGCCATCCAGCCATCTCATCCTCTGTCGTCCCCTTTTCCTCTACAACATATTTCTGTATATTAACTTGTATTCTGTAACTTTACTGAATTCATTAATGAGCTCTAGTAATTTTTTTTTGTTTTTTTTGCTGGAATCTTTAGGATTTTCTATGCATAGTGTCATGTCTTCTACAATCACTGACAGTAATATTTCTCCCTTCCCAGTTTAGATACCTTTTATTTCATTTTCTTGTTTGATTCCTATGGCTAGGACTCCCAATACTATGTTGAATAAAAGCAGTTGGAGTAGACATACTTGTCTTCTTCCTGATTTTAGAGGAAATTATTTTAAACTTTCACCATTGAGAATGATGTTAGCCTCATTCCCTGGTTCTTGGATTTTCACAATTGTGTCTTCTCCATAGCTAACTCCTAGTTGGCCCTTTCATGAGGCAGGCAACACTTAGGAACAATTTATGTCACCATCTTGCTAACCAAAAGCTGTCTTCTTACCTGATTGTGTCGTTTGCTGTCGATGGAATCCTTTGTCTCCAAATAGTCTCTATTTTAAATTTGTCATGAAATAAATTGTGAATTACTAAGTAGGAGCATATTTCAATGGTAACTTTTTAACTATAGTTTTCAATATTTTAAAATTTGAATGATTGATGTGTGTTTATGTACAAAAAAAAATTCCCCTCAACAAATTACTTGTACTTTATTATTCCAAGATCCAACAATCCCACTGCTGGGCATACACACTGAGGAAACCAGAAGGGAAAGAGACACATGTACCCCAATGTTCACTGAAGCACTGTTTATAATAGCCAGGACATGGAAGCAACCTAGATGTCCATCAGCAGATGAATGGATAAGAAAGCTGTGGTACATATACACAATGGAGTATTACTCAGCCATTAAAAAGAATACATTTGAATCAGCTCTAATGAGGTGGATGAAACTGGAGCCTATTATACAGAGTGAAGTAAGCCAGAAAGAAAAACACCAATACAGTATACTAACGCATATATATGGAATTTAGAAAGATGGTAACAATAACCCTGTGTACGAGACAGCAAAAGAGACACTGATGTATAGATCAGTCTTATGGACTCTGTGGGAGAGGGAGAGGGTGGGAAGATTTAGGAGAATGGCATTGAAACATATCATGTATGAAATGAGTCTCCAGTCCAGGTTCGATGCATGATACTGGATGCTTGGGGCTGGTGCACTGGGATGACCCAGAGGGATGGAATGGGGAGGGAGGAGGGAGGAGGGTTCAGGATGGGGACTCGG
>NW_011494944.1:3428842-3448993 GCF_000754665.1 Bison bison bison | reverse complement strand
AGGGAGGAGGGTTCAGGATGGGGAACACATGTATACCTGTGGCAGATTCATTTCGATATTTGGCAAAACTAATACAATATTTTAAAGTTTAAAAATAAATTAAAAAAAAAGCAACATAAAAAAATGAATGTATCTATCATTTGAATTTCTCTGAAAATAGTATTTGTTAATAGAAAATAAAACATTCTTCTACACAAATATCACCACAGCCAAAAATAATTTTAATTCTAGTTTTTTGGTATTCAAACAAATCAATGACATTGAAAAAATTTTTCTGCAAAAGATTATTTAAAGAGTCATATGGGAAACACACACACATATTTCCAAGTATCAATTTCCTTATTGTTTAGTCAGCAATTACTTTTTATACTTTGGCATTGAAAAGGAATAAATTTTACACACAGACACTCACACTCATGCACACAAGTTAATATTCATATTTGGCATATAAAATCTCTCATTAAGTGTGAGGGTAATTAAGCAGATGGTCATCACAGCAATTATAATGCTTTTTTCTTTAATAGAGCTATAAAATTTTATAATAAAGCATAGGCACTGAAATCCAAAACTGGATGTAGGCTATTAGCTAGGCTTTTATTAATGAGCCCATTCAAATTAACAAGTAAATATAGAAAACATAACTTTCAAATTATCTGTATTTAAGATATTTAAATTTAATATTCAAATTTCTCTAGCGCAAATATTTTTTCAGACTGCCTGTATATTTTCAAGTATCTCTGACAGCAGATGGAGTCAATTGTTTCAACTCCCAGGTTATTCAGAAATAGCATAATGAGATGCATGCAGGGCAATGATTATCCTGTGCAGCCTTTAGTCAGAGGACCTTAAACTAGATACTAGAACTCAGGAACAAATGAGGAATTTTGGAATTTCAATATGTAAAACTAAGCCCAAGGCTTAAATAGCTGTCACCTTTTGACATATATACAGAGACAGACATCCTAACAGCCAAGAAAAATTTGAAGACATAAAATAATACATGGTATTCAATTTTAATATTTTAAAATCTTGGGATTCAGCAGCTAGTTAATGGCCAGTAGAGAAGAGGAATAAGAAACTCAGAGTCAGGCAAGGAAAAACAATTTTGAATAGGGAAAGCTTTAGACACTTCTACCAAGGACTAGAAGTGGTGCTGGATTGCAGATGTGGGCTTGCAAGGAAAAAGGCATTTTTCTAGGAAAGAATCAAAAAGACTTTAGGATTGCTAATCCTAAGTAGGGAAAATGTAAAATAGAGGACTGACAATGCAGTTAGGTTCTAACAATATAATGAATTTTCACTTTGTTTGAAAAACTTCTGTACCCTTATGACACGTAATTTTCCTTCCTTGAAATGTTCACCCCAACCCCTGGAACCTGTGACTACCTTGTCTGGCAGAAGGGACTCAACAGATGTGATTATGTTTAAAGATCTTCTAATGTGGGGACTTTTCAGGTGGATGTAATCACAAATGTCCTTCTAAAGAAGGAGACAAGAAATTCAGAATAACAGAAGGAGATATGACAATAGAAGTAGAAATGAGTGATACAGCCATGAGCCAGGAAGGTATGCAGACTCTAGAAGCTGGAAAAGGCAAGAAATGTATTCTCTCCTCCAGAATGCCACTCTGCCAGTACTCTACTCTTACTCTAGTAAGACTTACTTTGAACTTCTAACTTCTAGAACTTGCAATACAGTGACTTTGTGTGCTCTTATGTCACTAAATATGTTGCAATTTTTAAACAGCACTGATAGGAAATTGATAAAGCTACATTATCTTTTCTCAATGATAGGTCAACAGATATTAATGCTTTTGCTTAACTGGATCTAGGGGAAAAATATCTAAGTGTATTTATGCAGTTCGTGTTTCAGTTTCTTGTGACAAAAAGATGACTGTTCACTCCCTGAGTGTCCTCTTCTAGTTATTTTTTCTGGGTTTTGTGGTAGCAAATTTCTTCAATATGTGAAAGATTTAAAAAATTACCTTTAATATGCTTTTGATTCAGAATATAGTATGACAATGTCTTCAGTGTTTTAAATATTACACCAATTTTAAATATTATACCAAATAAACACCAGTATTATGTTTTGTCTGTTCTTCCAAAATTTTTCTCATGCAGTCTTGTGACACCACTTCAGATTGAGGATATACCCTTATCAATTGCAAAACCTGACACCATTGATTTTTCTCTTCAGGTTCAGGCAGACCATCATCCTACATCTAGTTGGAGCAGAAAAGCAATGATATTCATTACTTCTAAAGTCCATTTATTGTTTGGGGCATAATCCTTATTACTCATACTTGATGTTAAGCTTTTTGCAAATGGTGTTCCTGTCTTCTTTCTATCTGACTTGTTTTATTGTTGTTCTGACATATGTGATAAATTTCACCTGGTGCATGCCTGTGATTATTTTATAAATGTCACTTGCACACTATATCTGAGCCCATGATTTGATTTTTTTTACATATTCAGAAAGTGAGATTTTTTGGATATAGAAGATTATTAGTCTCCAAGTTATCTTTAAAATAAAAAAGAACAAAATTAAATGAAGTCCTTTTTTGGTTATATTTATTTGGAGATTTTGGAAAGTAAAAACACAGTTATTAATCTCTGTTTAAAGATGGACTTTTTTTTCTTCTCCAACAGAGATTAAAATATAATGCTATAGTCCCAAGATCATACAATATCAAATATGAAGAAGTGGAAAATACTTTCAAATTATATATTTATAGGAAGGGAATCAGAATCTAACTCTTACATCCATACATGACTACTGGAAAAACCATATATGTGATAAAATAATAATATGAAAAGAGTACACATATCTTAATGAAAATTAGGTTATTCTTGTGCTTTCCCCATAGGCATAAAATCTTGTAGAAAAACAGCCGCAGATTTGATAAGTAGAATGAGTTAACATAATCATCTAAAGTGTAATTTGGTTTCTAATTCCTATAGTTATATACTAGACAGCACAAACTTGTGCAGCTTTCTTGGATTTCTCACATCTTGCTTCTCTAATACTTTGTCGGCTAGTTTTTAGAAGTTGTACAGGCTACCAGGAGTGACTAAAGTGCATCAATGTTACGTATAAAATATAATATTGAATAAGAAAGCAAGACGGACATTTTTTAGATTAAAAAAAAAAATTAGCCACACTGTGCAGCATACAGGATCTTAATTTCCCAACCAGGGATCAAACCCACTCCCCATATAACAAGAGCAAAATCTTAACCACTGGACCACAAGGGAAGTGTCTTTCCTAGATGTTTTTAATTAAGCCAAAGAGGAAATAAATTTAGGATTATACATTTTTGGATTGCTTGAAGATTTCATAAAATGATGCTTCTGTTATTTTCTTATTTTTATATTTTATCAATGAATTTTTGTTGGATTTTTGTTTGACTTCTTTTTGGTTTTAATTGTATAGTTGGATCTCTAGTATAGATAAAATTACCTGTCTTCAAACTATATAAAAGACTTACTAACAGCTACTTTTGATTTTATATTTTATTCTTTTTATCTGGATTAACATTTATAATTGATGCTTTTGTATTTTACCCTAAGGGTAAATTACTGTAGGGGAAAAATACTGTGCTTATCTATGTTTTTTTTTTAAAGGCAGTTGATTTATGAAGTAGACAGGTTATCTGATTTCCCAAAGACAATGATTTCTACCTAATAAAAAGTCTGATTCTATCCTTTCCTTTCACTTTGAAGTTGAGATTATTCTCATTTATTTCCAAAATAGCCCTGCTGCTGCTGATGCTAAGTTGCTTCAGCCGTGTCTGACTCTGTGCGACCCCAGAGACGGCAGCCCACCAGGCTCCCCCGTCCCTGGGATTCTCCAGGCAAGAACACGGGAGTGGGTTGCCATTTCCTTCTCCAATGCATGAAAATGAAAAGTGAAAGTGAAGTCGCTCAGTCGTGTCCGACTCTTCGAGACCCCATGGACTGCAGCCTACCAGGCTCCTCAGTCCATGGGATTTTCCAGGCAAGAGTGGGGTGCCATTGCCTTCTCCAGCATTAGCAAATTAAGATGCCAAATCAAGGAAAGCAAGGCAATCACCCACACGCTTGGGGACAGAGAGGGGAGATTATTTTCTCCTCAAAATTTTTAACAATTGGTTTTTTTGGAGCCTCTGCTGTTATCCTCCTAATATGTATGGCATATTACCTGGTGACTTTTGTTGAAGGAATTCCTAGGTTGGAAAGACCATTCATTTACATAAAATGAGAATTTTGGTTTGGTTATTCAGATCTTACACATTTCATCAGTGACCTTTGTGTCTGTCATAATTTTCTTAAGCTCAAGAGCTGTCAGTTTATGCTACTGGATTTGTGACATAATTTAGGTTTTTATATATTATTTAATCTCTAAAATATTGTATTTTATGACTCAAGGTTCAGAGTGAAACCTTACTTATCACAGATTTTAAAAAGTGGTATGGGAAATTATTAGTAGAAACAAAATACATATCAAAATTCAGATGTATACCATACTGATTACTATTGCCTGAAGAGATTTATCCTGATGAAATATGTTTTTGACATTGTTAATTTATTTGTAGAGGTTTCAAATTTTTGTCAATATTTAAATATTTCTTCACCATTTACTGAGTATAGGACTTCAGCACTGATTGTGCTGCATGAGACAAGGACATGTATATTGATTTCTGCAAAGATAGCTAGTTTAATGAAATTGATAAGCTCAGCTAAAGTCTAGCAATTATGAGAGCCAGAAAATGGTTTGACTAACTTATGTAAGAACTTATTTCTAACTTACATCTATGGTGTAATAGTCTAAAGCAGTAATTACATAGGTGGAACTATCCTAGATGATAAAAGCCTTATAAAACTGAAACTTTAAAAAATATATATGTATCTCCAGCCAGGATGCTCCATGGAATTTTAAACTCATAAATTCATATGAACTTCAAAGTATCCTTTGTAAAAATAGTTATTATTTTCTCCCCCTCACCTTAGTTGGGCTTCCCTGATAGTTCAGTTGGTAAAGAATCCTCCTGAATTGGGAGAAGGCAATGGCACCCCACTCCAGTACTCTTGCCTTGAAAATCCCATGGATGGAGGAACCTGGTAGGCGCGGTCCACGGGGTCGCTAAGAGTCGGACATGACTGAGCGACTTCACTTTCACTTTTCACTTTCATGCATTGGAGAAGGAAATGGCAACCCACTCCAGTGTTCTTGCCTGGAGAATCCCAGGGACGGGGGAGCCTAGTGGGCTGCCGTCTATGGGGTCACACAGAGTTGGACATGACTGAAGTGACTTAGCAGCCGCCTGTAATGCAGGAGATCCTGGTTGGATTCCTGGGTCAGGAAGATCTACTGGAGAAGGGATAGGCTCCCCACTTCAGTACTCTTGGGCTTCCCCAGTGGCTCAGCTGCTAAAGAATCTGCCCACAATGCGGGAGACCTGGGTTCAATCCCTGGGTCAGGAAGATCTCCTCAAAAAAGGAAAGGCTACCCATTCCAGTATTCTGGCCAGGACAATTCCATGGACTACAGTCCATGGGGATCACAAAGAGTCAGACACGACTGAGCGACTTTCACTTTAATCTTAGTTGGTAGCATCACAGTCTGTTCAGTAACCAAAATCAGAAACTCAGGATTTAGACTCCTGATGTCTTCATGGGAAAAAAAGGATAAAAGTAGCTCCTATTTTATGATGCTTAAGTTGATCTTAACCATGTGGGGGAAAAAACAAAAATAATAATTAAAAAAAAATGACCCACTCTTGAGAAAGATTGCTCAAGGTAGAAAAAACAGTGAAAATCTGTGATAAAACCAAAATAATTTTTGGACTTCTAATTGAGGGGTCCTTTTGCTGCATCACCTCTGAGTAGCTTAACTACACATGGAGTTCCATTGCAGCTTTGTTGGCAGAGGTAGGAAAGAGTCTGGGTAGAGGGCCCAGCTTACCATACTATGGGAGAGACTCCTCTCGCCTGTTACACAAGGATGAAGTGCGTCTGAAAGTAAAGTGAAAAGTGAAAGTGAAAGTAAAGCCGCTCAGTTGTGTCCGACTCTTTGTGACATCGTGGACTGTAGCCCACCAGGCTCCTCCATCCATGGGATTCTCCAGGAAGAATACTGGAGTGGGTTGCCACTTCCTTCTCCACGGAATCTTCCCAACCCATGGATCGAACCCAGGTTTCCCGCATGGCGGGCAGATTCTTTAACCTCTGAACCACTGGGGAAGCCCGAAGTGGGTCTATGAACAATCATTTTAATCATATTAATGCTCAGGAATAAGTGAAGATGTCCTTCCTCAGCATTAGGATGGGGAACATCCATAAGTTTGCTCCCATTCCAGCTGTTACCACCCGACTTGAGGGTGCTTGGACACTGAGGAGATAAGAAATTGAGTTCTCGTTTCTGAAGGGCAGAAAGAATAAGGGAGAATTCTTCTTTAATTTCAGATGTACACATTTTCTTCTCCAACCCTGGGTTCAGTGTCATATTATGGAAGAGTGCGTTGAATTTGCAATTGAGTTAGATGTAGAACATGACTCTAACATGAAAAAACAGACTGACATTTATCTCTAAAGATCAGAAATTTAATGAGTTCTTCCATACTAAGAAATTTACAGTCATTTCTATCTCTCATATCAGATCTGTAAGGAAGGTATCAGTTCAGTTCAGTTCAGTCGCTCAGTGGTGTCCGACTCTTTGTGACTCCATGAATTGCAGCAAGCCAGGCCTCCCTGTTCATCACCAACTCCCAGAGTTCACTCAAACTCACTCAAACATCACTCAGTGGTGCCATCCAGCCATCTTATCCTCTGCCGTCCCCTTTTCCTCCTGCCACCAATCCCTCCCAGCATCAGAGTCTTTTCCAATGAGTCAACTCTTCCCATGAGGTGGCCAAAGTACTGGAGTTTCAGCTTTAGCATCATTCCTTCCAAAGAACACCCAGGACTGATCTTCTTTAGAATGGACTAGTTGGATCTCCTTGCAGTCCAAGGGACTCTCAAGAGTCTTCTCCAACACCACAGTTCAAAAGCATCAATTCTTCAGCGCTCAGCTTTCTTCACAGTCCAACTCTTACATCCATACATGACCACTGGAAAAACCATAGCCTTGACTAAACAGACCTTTGTTGGCAAAGTAATGTCTCTGTTTTCAATGTGCTGTCTAGGTTGGTCATAGCTTTTCTTCCAAGGAGTAAGCATCTTTTAATTTCATGGCTGCAGTCACCAACAGCAGTGATTTTGGAGCCCAGAAAAATAAAGTCTGACACTGTTTCCACTGTTTCCCCATCTATTTCCCATGAAGTTCTGAGACTGGATGCCATGATCTTAGTTTTCTGAATGTTGAGCTTTAAGCCAACTTTTTCACTCTCCTCTTTTACTTTCATCAATAGGCTTTTTAGTTCCTCTTCATTTTCTGCCATAAGGGTGGTGTCATCTGCATATCTGAGGTTATTGATATTTCTCCCCGGCAATCTTGATTCCAGCTTGTGCTTCTTCCAGCCCAGCGTTTCTTGTGATGCACTCTGCATATAAGTTCAATAAGCAGGGTGACAATATACAGCCTTGACCTACTCCTTTTCCTATTTGGAACCAGTCTGTTGTTCCATGTCTAGTTCTAACTGTTGCTTCCTGACCTGCATATAGGTTTCTCAAGAGGCAGGTCAGATGGTCTGGTATTCCCATCTCTTTCAGAATTGTCCACAGTTTATTGTGATCCACACAGTCAAAGGCTTTGGCATAGTCAATAAAGCAGAAATAGATGTTTTTCTGGAGCTCTCTTGCTTTTTCCATTTGAAGGAAGATATAGCCTTAAGACTACAAGGAAAATAAGGAATTAAATGTTAAATAATTTGCACAGACTTATAGAGCTAATATCGGGGCTTCCCTGGTGGCTCAGAGGATAAAGCGTCTGTGTGCAATGCAGTAGACTCGGGTTTGTTCCCTGGGTTGGGAAGATCCTCTGGAGAAAGAAATTGCAACCCAGTCCAGTATTCTTGCCTGGAGAATCCCATGGACAGAGGAGCCTGGCAGGCTACAGTCCACAGGGTCGCAAAGAGTCAGACACGACTGAGCGACTTCGCTTCACTATAGAGCTAATATTAGTAGACCCAAGATTTGAATAAATATATTATCAATACCACATCTACAATTTATTTTCAATTAGAATTCACCATCTCTAGTCCTTTTCTTGTCAATTATTTATTGTAAACTGTAATAAATCACATTAACCAGCTGTTTTGTTTATGTCTAACCCATTCTGTGTAAAAGGGAGAACATTACCGAAATGAGATTCATTTCTAATCATATCTAGAAAAGAGCAGAAGAAAAAATTTAATGGACAGTACAATAAAAATGATGTTTATAAATTGTATCAGAATAGGATGAAAACATTTCAAGCTCCTTTCTTTGGAAGTACCCAAAGCTAAGACCATCCTAGAAAATGTGGAAACACTGAGCAAAAGTCTTTTTAAAAATAATTTATTTTTACTGAGACTTTAAAAATTTGAGAGCAAAGAAAAAATTAGTAATGATCAAAACTATTGGCTTAAAAGTAGTTGTATTGTTCTAAATGCCATTTTGTGTAATTAGTGTATAATTTATTACCCAGTTTGGAACAATTTTGAAAGAGCATGAGGGAAAAACACATACATTGAAGATGCTAGATAACGTTTCTAAACCAGGACTATTTACAGCAAGCCAGGATGTAAGATTACTCTATACCAAATATTAATAAATTATCTTCTCTTTGTATATTTATTTTGCTCTTCTGTTGTTTATAACAATATCAAGAATAATTCTGAGTAGCATCTCATTTCTAAAGCATCTCATTTCTAAACCGATGTACATCGGAGCAAATTTTCTTCTCATTATCTTTATTTATTTTTTTTTCCTTCCAGGATGGCATATCATGATATCATAAGAGCCATTCACAGGTGGCACTAGACCACATTTTCATTTCTGTTCTCTCACTCATTCTTTTTCTGATTAGAAAACAGATGTATTTTCTACCAGAAAAAGTTTGTTGGATTTCACTTGATGAAAGCACACTGAGAATAGAAATCTAATATCCTGGGCACACATTTATTAAAGGAGATCTCTAAATGGAGATTCAGATTACTTTGTAAGATAAAAAGGGTTATTTTGGTAAATGTCTAACAAGCTGTCACTTTCCTCTAATGAACAAATCTTAAGAATTACTATTGTTTTTCCTCACAATTAATAATGTAGGGATCTTTATATCAGCTTCTTTGAAAGCAAGATAAGGGAGAGCTTATTTAAAAATACACATTGATCTCATCAAAGTATGCCTGAATTGAGGTAATGATTTATCTTTTTTTCTTATATATGTACATTTATATATAATTTAGTCAAAAGGAATAGCTTATGTTAATAGTGAAGTCCTGAGTGTGCTTGAATACTCTTGTTCATATGAAAGTGCAATGTTTTCAACTTGACTCTTTATCTCTAGCTCCTAGGAAATTCCCTGGGCTATGGCAGGTATGCGACAAAACTGTGATAAATTTAAAAGCGTGTATATTTTAAAAGTGAAGAGGAACTCAAAAGCCTCTTGATGAAAGTGAAAGAGTAGAGTGAAAAAGCTGGCTTAAAATTCAACATTCAAAGAACAAAGATCACGGCATCTGGTCCCATCACTTCAGCACAAATAGGTGGGGAAACAATGGAAACAGTGACAGCCTTTATTTTCTTGGGCTCCAAAATCACTGCAGATGGTAACTGCAGCCATGAAATTAAAAGACGCTTGCTCCTTGGAAGAAAAGCTATCACCAGCCTAGACAGCATATTAAAAAAGCAGAGACATTAGTTTGCCAATGAAGGTCCATCTAATCAAAGCTATGGTTTTTCCGGTAGTCATTTATGGATGTGAGAGTTGGACTATAAAGAAAGCTGAGTGCTGAAGAATTGATGCTTTTGAACTGTGGTGCTGGAGAAGAATTTTGAGAGTCTCTTGGACTGCAAGGAGATCAAACCATTCAATCCTAAAGAGAATCAGTCCTGAATATTCATTAGAAGGCCTGATGTTGAAGCTGAAACTCAATACTTTGGCCACCTGATGTGAAGAACTGACTCATTGGAAAAGACCTTGATGCTGGGAAAGATCAAAGGTAGGAGGAGAAGGGGACAACAGAGCGTGAGATAGTTGGATGGCATCACCAACTCGATGGACATGAATTTGAGCAAGCTCTGGGAGTTGGCAGTGTACAGGGAAGCCTGGAGTGCTGCAGTCCATGGGTTGCAGAGTCAGACACGACTGAGCTACTGAACTGAATTGAACTGATTTTTTAAAAGATAGACAATGATAAATAATACTATCAAAAATGTTTAGGCTAAAATATTAAATTTTAAGATTGAACTGAAATAACAATTGAGAAAAAATTAAAGAAGAATAAAAGTTTGAGAAATAATAAAAAAAGGAAATTTTTATTAAATGAACCATTGAAGTAAGATTATAAATAGAACAAATTGAATGTGCAACATAGAAAACATTATTGAACCTGGAATTGAAATAACTGCAACATAAACCACGCCCAGAGTCTAGGTATTAGGCGAAATAGCTCATACACTGAGGTGAAAATTAACTGGATAATACATGCTGATGGGAAATAGCATTATAACACTGGTCAGAACAGGGGAAACTGCAATAATTAGGGCAGAAATTTGGAACAATATATCCTAAGAAAAAAAATGTTAAGGTTAATTTTGGTGAGGAATATACACAAAAAGTGGTATTTAAATAAAAGCAAAATGTATATAAATATTTTAATTCTGGACAAAACCAGGCTGTGAAACTGTGATTAAGATGCAACGTAAGTAGGGGCAATTCTAAGTCCAAAGGAATAGACAGCTATTGACAGGCTGATGCAGAGCAACAGAAAAGTGAGCAGTAAACTAGTGTTGGATATTATGCAAGCAGCTGTGTCAGAATATCTTGCGGAGCAAAGTTACCTAGGTACCACAGGAGCAGGAGAGTGTCACAATAAGGTGGCGAGTGGGAGGAAAGACCTGTGAGCTAAGTGAAGTGAAGAAGCCAGAAGAACAGATGCACCAGGCAGTCTGCTCAGAAACGAAGGGTGACGATGCAACAGACTCACTAGGGCAGATACTTGCTTCCGAGAGAAGTCAATTCTGAGCTTCTGTGAGGATAACATCAAAGTGAACCATTCAGTGGATGGCTTTGAGTATAAAAATTAAAGGAAGTGGCTTCTATGGGTGAAGCGAAGCGAAGTGCAAGTCACTCAGTCGTGCCCCACTGTTTGCGACCCCGTGAACTATACAGTCCATGGAATTGTCCAGACAGAATACTTGAGTGGATAGCCTTTCCCTTCTCCAGGGGATCTTCCCAACCCAGAGATTGAACCCAGGTCTTCGCATTGCAGGCAGATTCTTTAGCAGTTGAACCACCAGGAAAGCCCAAGAATACTGGAATGGGTAAGCTTATCTCTTCTCCAGTGGATCTTCCTGACCCAGGAATGGAACTGGGGTCCCCTGCATTGCAGGAGGATTCTTTACCAACTGAGATATGAGGGAAGCCCTCTGTGGGTGAGGAAGTGTCCAAGTCTAAGCCAAAATACATCTGAACAAATAAGAAATGGATCAAAAGAGAAACCATCAACAGAAATAGTGGAAACTGCCTCCCAAATAAATGCAAATTTGTTATAGCAGAAATAGATATTAAAATTATGGTGTTTACATGAGGGCAGAAAGTGAGGGCAGTTTTTTTCAATAAAAACTGATTTTTTTAAAAGACTTTCACTGACTAGTGTCAGTCAGGGAAACTTTAAAAAGTGATTATATGAGAAAAAAATATAACAAATCACTTTCAAACAAAAAAGGTCAAATATTGTATGGTTTCATTGATATGAATTGTCCAGAGCAGGCAGATCCATACAGTCAGAACACAGATTCATGGTTTCTAGGAGTGGGAAGGGTAAATGGGAAGTTACTGCTAGTGCGTATATGGCTATGTAGGCAGGGTAATAAAAATTCTCTGTTATTAGATAGTGGTAATTGTTGCACAACTCTGTGAATATACCAAAAAAACACTGAGTTGAATAAGTTAAGGGAGTGAATTTTAAGATATGTGAATTTTTTCTTAATAAAGTTATTATTTAAATATAGAGAAATCCCAGAATTATTCCATACATGTCATCATCCACAATAAAAAATTCTTTAAAGTATTAATATGTAGTCTATTCATCCATATAAAAGCATCTCTTACAATTCATGCAGTAATATGAAAGAACATGGCTTTTCTCTTCAATGTTATTGGCATTAATTTGCAAATCTATGAGAAAGAGGCTATGAAAGAAAGCAGCAAAGATGAACAACCCATAGTGAAATCTTAAGGGATGTGGAAAAGAGTATAAGAATGATAGTAACGTCTTAAATAGGTAGGTAAGGTGAAATAAGAATGACAAGGCAGAAGGAAGAAGAAAAACAAAACAAAAAAAAGTCACTGGTCCTAAGTGACAAATAGATAATGAGGAAAGTAAAGCATAAGAAAAGCTGACAGGTTTTCTGAAAAACTAGAATCAAGATCAGGATCATTAAACATTTCTTCCCAATCAGCTAAACTTAAAAAGAAAAATATGAATCTTTGCTACCAAATCCTTCCTTTTATATATTTACCTGCAAATTCTGAAACACTTATAGGAACAGCTATATTAGACATGTTTTTTTTTAAGAAAAAATTGCATTGCATAGGATATTTTATGTGCTCATTATGGAATTGTTCTTGTATGAAAGAGCAACTTTTTTATGTCAGTCTTTGTTCAGAGAAAACAGCATACGAATTAAAATTCAAAAGTCAGACATCTGTAAAACATTGTGCATTGTGTTAAAAGCCAAGAAATTGAAGCAGAAATTTCATTCTGCATCATTTCAATGTAAATTGCATATCAAATAGTGATCTAGGTTGACAATGGCAGAAATGAATTATATTCCATTTAATATCTAATATGTCAGAGTTGGTTATGCTATATATTAATATACATTGTGGGTGGGCTATCTTTCAGCTATCCAATGCTTTTCTTGGTATTCTTATCTTTTAAATGTGTCTTTGACAGGAAACTAAATCCAACCCCATTCCTCTCCTGACCCCTTCTCTCTTGGGGATGCCTCCACTCAGAGGGAATACCTTTGCTTAATTTGTTGCTGTAAGTTGTATGCATGCACAGTTGTGTCCAGCTTTGTAGACGTCCAGGTTCCTCTGCCCATGGAATTCTGCAGGCGGGAATACTGGAGTGTGTTGCCATTTCCTACTTCAGGGGATCTTCCCAACCCAGGGATCAAACCTGTGTTCCCTGCGTTGCAGGTGGAATCTTAACCACTGTGCCACCTGGGAAACTTTGCCTAACTGTACAAAGACAAAACTGTGCCAGCAAGGGCTCTAGGACTCAGACTGAACACTGATCTGTATGGTTCCAGAATTTCCACTATTAATCGTGCAATTTGACGTATGAAATGAATATGATTGAGTTGCTTGTCCAAGTACTTGTGAATATTTAAAAAGTCAGAATTTCATCTTTTCTTTTTAATAATATACTCAGTTGAGAAAAAGGAAAGAGAAATCTGGAGTATGTAATATGTACACAGATTTATTTCCAAAGATATACATATTTAAAAAGGAAAGCAGATTTTAAATTTTTTATTTAGTAAACTAGCTTGAATTAACCCATCTAACACACACACAAAAATAATATGGTTAATATGAGAGAACTATATGGAGTATTCTTCATTCCAACAAACTGCTACTCTTGGTTGAAAGAAAATTTTCAGTTCTCCAAATTAAACAGAGTCTCGGGATGAGGTATCTGGGGAATTTTGTGTAACTAAGGAGTGGTAGAGAAGGCCAGAAGCAGTGAATAAAAGAGAGATTACAAAATTTTATAAGAAAGCAGGCGGACCTATGCTAATTGATTTAGCAAGCAAGAGAAACTGAAACCTAAGCATTTGAATTTGGGCTATGCAGGAGGCATATCTGGCTCATCAAGATAATTAGTTTGATCCTTAGATATCCTCACAGAAACCAAGTCTCTCAGTAACCACCTTCTCCCATACAAGTAGTTTACTTTCTGGATAAAATTTGGGCTCAGGGACACTGAGGTGAGCTGTGCTTGTGGGTGAGAGAATTATATTGGGAATAGGAAAAATTTATTGAAAGGAAATAAGAATGAGATACCCAAAGCTCTTCCTTGCTTGGGTTCTCCAGTTCTGGCTGCCAGATTTAGGCCCTTTCTCCTCCCACCAGCATAGGAGTCTAGTAGATTTCTTATGGGGAGACTGATAAGTGAAAATTGGAGATTATCAACAAAATGTCCAACTCCCTATCTAAAAGCCTTCTGATGGTGTCTAGCAGCTAATAAGCCCCATCCAACACTGAGAGAATTCAAGCACATTATTATGTGATGTGCTAAAGGTGTTAGCTAAAGCTTTGGTGATAAAATATTGCAATGTATGAATGTATTAAATCAACATGTACATCATAAACTTACACTTATATGTCAATTATATCTAAATAAGGGAAAAAGAACTTAGAGAGTTAGATCACAATTAGAAAAGAGTCACAAGACTTCAGGGCATTTATGAAGAGCTATTGTTTCTCATGTTAATCCTGATGTCTAATTCGGATGCTCCACATCCAAATTGCCTTGATTTTGGAGGAAATTGACATTACGTAAGTTAGAATCTATCTGTATGGATCTAGCAAGCCATGGTAAGCATTACTCTGTGATCTACAATTTAGATATTAAGCATGATCAAACTTCATAAAGATATGAGATATTATTATTTGAAAGTTTCAGAGAAGAAGAGTAGTAGCTAACATTAAACCAAAGTTCTGATTTAGAATCGTAATTCCTAGTAGAGCAATAACAGATGTCACAAGCCAAATATTAAGCGTTTAACATGGATATCTGTACTTAAACTTTTTTTTTTTTTTTTGCCCATGCTGCACAACATGCTGGATGCTAGTTTGCTGACTAGGGATCAAACCTACAGTGGAAGCTTAGAGTCCTAATTGCTGGACCTCTCAGGAATTCTGAAACTTTGTTTTAAGGAAATATAGTAATAATTTTTAAATTATAATTTTAGCTGATACTAAAAATAAAATAAGAGAACCAAAAATTAAAGGTAATCAGTTACATTCAGCTTGAATGCAATTTCAAATATTCTTGATATTAGGAAACATATGAACTCTGTTATATACTGGACTTTTAACAAAATTAATGGTTTTCAAAATAGTTCTCTAACTCTCTAGGTTCTAGCTGTGTTTAACTATGACCCCAAAATTAAAGTGGCAGAAAGAGGGAGAAACGGGGGATAAAATGTATTCAATATCTACTATGTGCCAAATCAAAAAGCTTTAAAAATGTAGCTTACTTCTTCAGAATAAACTTGCACGTCTTCATTATCCCCACTTGATAAATGAGAAAAAATTATATATTGATTAAGTTGCTCAAGGTCACAATTCCAAAAGCTACATTCTTTGCACTGGGTCATGAAAGGTGATGTGACAAATCTGTTTTCCATTGTTTTCTGGGTCAAATCTCTTTCTCTAACTAAATCTGCCTCACTTAGACAAAGACGGTCTTTAATCACCAGAAACACATTTCTTATTTATCCCTCTTTCAAAGCTTGTTGATGAGTTTTCTTTAGAAAATATAACAGATTAAAATAGGAAGGAAAAATTAAAAAAAAATCATCTATGTACTTAGTATTTTGTATGATAGGTGTTATAAATTACATATTATGTAGTATAATACTTTAATGCTTTCTGGACTTTTTCACAGAATTAGGAGACAAACTGAATCACATAATTATTTTCCATCTATTCTTTCCCCATTCTTATCCTGTATGACATGTACACATTTGGAAAATAATGATGAAGCCATAAAGTATTAAAATATTTGGCCCAGCTTGAGTACAGTTGTGAGCTATTGGAGTGGTGTAGATTGGCAGCTGTTTAAATGCTCAGCTGCAGCCAAATACTCCCTATATGAGAGATATTATCTGAGCCTCCTAAGGGTTCACATAACTGAAAGTGCAAGATATGCTTTAGGAAAAAATCACTCAAACCATGGTGTATCGATTTAGGAATGATGAAGACTAAGTAAAAGAAGGGAAAGAAAAAGAGAAAGAAGCAACAGCAAAGGGAAGTCAATTTAAATTTGCACAATTTTATTTAAAATGAAGAACAGTGACATTTGTTCAAAATTATCCAAAAAAAAAAAAAAAAGAAGGAGATATTTTACTTTCATAAAGACAGCAGTTTACTGATGAAAACTTTTCAGGTCTAAGTCTACTAAGGGTAAAATGGGATTAAAAAAAACAAAAAAACAGAGGAGGTTCAAATCTAGATTTGGTGCTTCCTTACTGTGTGACTTCGGTTAAATTGCTTAACCTTCTTGAGCCTAAGGCATTTTTTTCTGTGTTTGTTTGTTTTCTGGAGGGTGTGGAATATAGGCTACTTCACAGATTTCCCTGTAGCAAGTAAATGGGAGAATATGTGTAAAATGAATAGCATGTCCGCAGAAGTTAATAAATATTTATTTCTTCCCTCCAAAAAAATTTTTTTTAAAGATGGCTGGCTCCAGAAGAGTTTAGTTTGTTTTGTTTGAAAAGAACACCTGTTTTGAATTCACTGTTAGTATTTTAAAATACGGAATGATTCTCCTTTGGATATACTCAAAGAAGTAACAGATTTCTTTGCAGTCTCATGGAGGGGGGAAAAATCATCTAAATGTATATTGGCCAACTTTTTAATTCTTTCAGTCTGCATATAATCCATTGTTGCATCCCTGCTCCTGACTATGTATATAATTGAAATAATCCTTTGGTATCTTTCCTTTGAAACAAAGTGATGGTATTGTATCATACTCTCTGATTAAAAAAATAAAAATCTATCTTGTTGTCTCCCTCACCCATTACCATGTATTCTTCTAAGAATTTTACCTGGAGAGACAAAAGCTTACTAGCCCAGCAATTAGTCTCATTGGAATCCAAAAGATACAGATAATTCCTGGGACTTGTATTAATGGTTTTCCTAATGTCTAATGCAATAAAATTTTTGAGTGTTCTCTGAAAATGCACACAGAATGTAAGCTTCTATCATCACACTTTGGGGTGGAGGATGCTACAGTCTGTGACTTCCAGCTTCAAGCAGAATTATTACTAATTCACCTAGCTGCTTGAAGTTGTTAAATTCTTAGGGTCTGACAAAATTTAAATTTGACTTTCTGATGGAAGTAGAACAAACATGATAATTCATGTTTCTAATTTGATAAGAAGGTCAATTGAGGCATATTTTAAAGGTACTGAATATATGAGTAGTTTTAATATAAAAATAATTTCATTTGCCTTAATGGTATTTTTCTTTATAATTATTAATGAAGAGTTCTAATGTAAAATTATAAAAATATATTTTGAAGATATATAATTGCTAAATTTGTTTTGTATCATTTTAAATGTACAAATTTTCAGACTGTCTTAGAAGATTGCGATTTAATTACTCAAAATAACATGACTCAACATGATTCTTTAGCCAAAGATTTTAAGTAGTCATTGGCATCCAGTCCAATATCATGAATTAGAAAACATGTCCATAAAGCATAAAAGTTGCATTAAAAATAATATTATTCTAGAATATCATCTTGCGGACTAAATGAGAATATTAGTTTTAGTTATAGTGAAAAACCAGATTGCCCCACAGTTAGTCTCTCCCATCAGGAAGCTTCCACAATCCTCTTATATTTTTTCATCAGAGGGCAGATAGAATGAAAATCACAGAAAGCTAACCAAACTGAACACATGGATCACAAACTATGAGCCATGCTGTGTAGGGCTACATAAGACTGACAGGTCATGGTGGAGAATTCTGGAAAAAGTGGCTCACTGGAAGAGGAAATGGCAAGCCACTTCAGTATTCTTGCCTCGAGAACCCCATGAACAGTATGAAAAGGCAAAAAGATATGACACTGAAAGACTAACTTTCCGTGTCAGTAGGTGCCCAATATGCTACTGGAGAAGAGTGGAAGAATAACTCCAGAAACAATGAAGATGGAGCCAAGGGAAAACAATGCCCAGCTGTGGATGTGACTGGTGACGGCAGTAAAGTCCGATGCTGTAAAGGCCAATACTGCATAGGAACCTGGATGTTAGGTCCATGAATCAAGATAAATTGGAGATGGCAGAACTGAATATCAACAGTTTAGTAATTCGTGAACTAAAATGGACTGGAATGGGGGAATTTAATTCAGATGACCATTATATCTAATACTGTGGGCAAGAATCCCGTAGAAGAAATGGAGTAGCCCTCACACTCAACAAAAGAGTCTGAAATGTAGGACATGGGTGCAATCTCAAGAATGACAGAATGATCACTGCTCCTTTCCAAGGCAAACCACTCAATATCACAGCTGAAGTTGAATGGCTGTATGATGACTGACAGGACCTTCTAGAACTAACACCAAAAACAGATGTCCTTTTCATCATAAGGGACAGGCATGCAAAAGTAGGAAGTCAGGAAACACCTGGAGTAACAGGCCAAAATGAGTACAAAATGAATCAAGGCAAAGGCTAACAGAGTTTTGCCAAGAAAACACACTGGTCATAGAAAATACACTCTTCCAACAACACAAGAGATGACTCTACACATGGATATCACCAGATGGCCAACACCAAAATCAGATTGATTATATTCTTTGCAGCCAGAGATGGAGAAGCTCTATACAGTCAGCAAAAACAAGACTGGGAGCTGACTGTGGCTCAGATCATGAACTCCTTATTGCCAAATTCCAAATTCAGACTTAAATTGAAGAAAGTAGGGAAAACCACTAGACCATTCAGATATGACCTAAATCAAATCCCTTATGATTATACAGTGGAAGTGACAAATAGATTCAAGGAATTAGATTTGATAGACAGAGTGCCTGAAGAACTATGGATGGAGATTTGTGACATTGGGCAGGAGGCAGTGATCAAGTATATCCCAAAGAAAAAGAAATGCAAAAAGGCAAAATGGCTGTCTGAGGAGGCCTTACACATAACTGAGAAAAGAAGAGAAGCTAAAGGCAAATCAGTGCAAAGAAAGAGAGGAAAGCAACAGAATGGGAAAGATTAGAGGTCTCTTAAAGAAAATTAGAGATATCCAAGGAAACTTTTATGCTAAAATGGGCACAATAAAGGACAGGAACAGTATCTTCTGCCTAACAGAAGCAGAAGATATTAAGAAGATGTGACAAGCATACATAGAAGAACTATACAAAAAGATCTTCATGACCCAGATAACCACAATGGTGTGATCACTAAGCTAGAGCCAGACATCATGGAGCACAAAGCCAAGGGGGCCTTAGGAAGCATCAGTACAAACAAAACTAGTGGAGGTGATGGAATTCCAGTTTAGCTATTTCAAATCCTAAAAGATGATGCTGTTAAAGAGCTGCACTCAATGAGCCATAAAATGTGGAAAACTCAGCAGTGGCCACAGGACTGGAAAAGGTCAGTTTTCATTCCAATACCAAAGAAAGGCAATGTCAAAGAATGATTAAACAACCATACAATGCACTCAATTCACATGTTAGCAAAGTAATGCTCAAAATTCTGCAACCTATGCTTTCATAGTACATGAACCGAGAACTTCCATATGTTCAAGACGGATTTAGAAAAGGCAGTTCAGTTCAGTTCAATCACTCAGTCGTGTTCAACTCTTTGCAACCCGTGAATCACAGCATGCCAGCCTCCCTGTCCATCACCAACTTCTGGAGTTCACCCAGACTCACACGTCCATTGAGTCAGTGATGCCATCCACCCATCTCATCCTCTGTCTCCCCCTTCTCCTCCTGCCCCCAATCCCCCCAGGATCAGAGTCTTTTCCAATGAGTCAACTCTTCGCATGAGGTGGTCAAAGTACTGGAGTTTCAGCTTCAGCATCATTCCTTCCAAAGAAATCTCAGGGCTGATCTCCTTCAGAATGGACTGGTTGGATCTCCTTACAGTCCAAGGGACTCTCAAGAGTCTTCTCCAACACCACAGTTCAAAAGCATCAATTCTTCAGCGCTCAGCCTTCTTCACAGTCCAACTCTCACATCCATACATGACCACTGGAAAAACCATAGACTTGACTAGATGAACCTTTGTT
>NW_011494944.1:3424122-3428588 GCF_000754665.1 Bison bison bison | reverse complement strand
TTTTGAGTTCCTCTTCACTTTCTGCCATAAGGGTGGTGTCATCTGCATATCTGAGCTTATTGATATTTCTCCCGGCAATCTTGATTCCAGCTTGTGCTTCTTCCAGTCCAGCGTTTCTCATGATGTAGAGATCAAATCACCAGCATCCTTTGGATCATAGAAAAAGCAAGAAAAATCCAGAAAAACATCTACTTCTGCTTCAATTTTTACTAAAGACTATGCCAAAGCTATTGACAGTGTATAGCAACAAATTGTGGAAAAGTCTTGAAAAGATGGGAATACCAGACCACCTTACTTGGCTTCTGAGAAACCTGTATGCAGGTCAAGAAGCAACAGTTAGAACCAGACATGGAACCACAGACTGGTTCCAAGTTGGGAAAGTACATCAAAGCTATACATTGTCACCCTTCTTATTAAACTTATATGTTGGATACATCATGCCAAATGCCAAGTTGGATGAAACACAAACTGGAATCAAGATTGTAGGGAGAAACTTCAGTAACCTCAGATATCCAGATGGCACCACCCTTATGGCAGAAAGTGAAGAGGAACTGAAAAGGCTCTTGATGAAAGTGAAAGAGGAGGGTGAAAAGCTGGCTTAAAACACAACATTCGAAAAACTATCATGGCATCCTGTCCTATCACTTCACGGCAAATAGATGGGGAAACAATGGAAACAGTGCCACACTTTATTTTCTTGGGATTCAAAATCACTGCAGATGGTGACTGCAGCCATGAAATTAAAAGATGCTTGCTCCTTGGAGGAAAAGCTATGACAAAACTAGACAGTGTATTAAAAAGTAGAAACATTGCCAACAAATGTCCATAGCGTCAAAGCTATCTTTTTCCAGTAGTCACATATGGATGTGAGAGTTGGAACATAGAGAAAGCTGAGCACCGAAAAATTGATACTTTTGAACTGTGGTGTTGGAGAAGACTCTTGAGAGTCCCTTGGACTGCAAGAAGATCAAACCGTTCAATCCTAAAGGAAATCAGTCCTGAATATTCATTGGAAACTCTGATGCTGAAGCTGAAGCTCCAATACTTTGGCCATCTGATATGAAGAACTGACTCATTGGAAAAGATCCTGATGCTGGGAAAGATTCAAGACAGAAGAGGATGACAGAGGATGAGATGGTTGCATGGCATCACTGACTTGATGGACATGAGTTTGATCAAACTCTGTGGGATGGTGAAGGACAGGGATGCCTGGCATGCTGCAGTGCTTGGGGTTGCAAAAGTTGGACACGACTGAGCAACTGAACTGAGCTGGATATTATATTTTTCACTTTATTTTATTTATACATATTTTATTAATATAAATATGATACAGTGAGTGGTCAGGGTTAATTTGTCTAAAACAATACCCCATAGGCCGGACTTCCAAATTGGGAATTGGCCTTCTTCAGATATCCATGGGTATTAGTAACAACTAGATGCCTAAGCCATCAATCTCCAATCCCAGTAGAGGGCTAAGAAAGGCTTGCAGATAGTAGTCAGGAGAGGCAACAGTCAGGCTTTGTATCTAGCCTCCTTATCACACCAGGGGACAGGCTAACTCCTTCTCAACCATGGACACCAAATGGTGGATTAGATCTGGTTCATAAAATGATTTAATTTTAGGATGTGATGAACCAGAGGGAGGGCACTTCCTTGTTCATACAGTTCTAAGTTCCACTACGCACAGCTAGAGTCTGTTTTCTGCAGTCCAGTGTTAAGTGTTGCCAGATTTTTATTCACTTTCCAGGAAAATAACAAATAAACCATCATTTGCTTTCATTTCCATAAATTACTCACAGTGAATTGTGTGTGTGTGTGTGTGTGTGTGTGTGTAGTGCTAAGTTGCTTCAGTTGTATCCATCTCTATGTTACCCGATGGACTGTAGCCTGCCAGCCTCCTCTGTCCATGGGATTCTCCAGACAACAATACTGGAGTGGGTTGCCATGCCCTCCTCCAGGGGATCTTCCAGACTCAGGGGTCAAACTTGTGTCTCCCACACTGTAGGCAGATTCTTTATTGCTGAGCTAACAGGGAAACCCAATAATGAAAATTTTAATGTGCTATTATTTCCTGCCCATTTACTCTCTTTCTAGTCTTTCTAAAAAAATAATTTTGTTATTTTCATGAAGTCTTGAAAGACAATAGTCCTCCAGTTCAGTTCAGTCACTCAGTCGTGTCCGACTCTTTGCAACCCCATGAATCACAGCACGCCAGGCCTCCCTGTCCATCACCAACTCCCAGAGTTCACTCAGACTCATGTCCATTGAGTCAGTGATGCCATCCAGCCATCTCATCCTCTGTTGTCCCCTTCTCCCCTTGCCCTCAATCCCTCCCAGCATCAGAGTCTTTTCCAATGAGTCAACTCTTCGCATGAGGTGGCCAAAGTACTGGAGTTTCAGCTTTAGCATCATTCCTTCCAAAGAAATCCCAGGGCTGATCTCCTTTAGAATGGACTGGTTGGATCTCCTTGCAGTCCAAGGGACTCTCAAGAGTCTTCTCCAACACCACAGTTCAAAAGCGTCCTCCAAGTAATCCTATTATAAGATCTATATGTATATCTATACCTATGACCATGTTTCTATATCTTAAATATATATCAGTGTTAAACATGTATCTGTTTATATATTTGTATGAATTTCTGTGTCAGCATGCTTATTTGCAAGAGAATATGAGCCTTACTTAATATGATTTTCAGGAATACTATTGCCTAATATTGGTAACCAGACCTTTTACACAGTCTCCCTTATAGAGACATTTTAGAAAAAAAAAAAAAAAAAGCTTTCTATTTTGGATTGGTGCATATACACTACTAATAGATTCCCTCTACTTTTATATGCAATGCATAGGGCCTAGGTCCTTGGGCCAACCACTTAGAACATTTTATTTCTAATCCATTGAATGTACACTCAAATTTATCTTTCTCAGAAAAACATGATGATAAATAATTTTAAAATGTCCAACAGAGATTTATGATTTAGTTTTCATTGTTGTGGAATTCTAAAAATATACATATATATTTTAGATATTTAAAGATTATACCACACTTTTTTTGAATTGATGTTTACGAATACAATACATCTTGAGAGAAAGGAAATACAATCTCAAAACCAGACCAAGATCAAAAATTTAAAAAGAGGAAAAGGGAGACAAAATCTGGTGGGGTATCACTGGGGAATCATTTTAAACAGCTCAGACAGAAACATCAGTGCTTCCTCATCTGCTCAGATATTGACTTGTAATGATCTCTGGGGTCTCATATTTTCACTTGGACTTCTTTAGCCTTGAAACCTAGTGAACTCACTACAAAGATGTGACCTATAAGCCAACTGTACTAAAGATTATAAACTCGATATAGGGAGCACAGATCATTTTATGATCTTAGTAGCAAAAATGCCATATATTTGTATTGTGCTTTAACGTTTCTATAAATCTTTTATTTACACTATTGCATTGTCATCATCTCCCCAAATACATTAAATATGAATACTTAACCTTGTTTAAATACATTAAAAACTAGTTTTAGAAATGTTGAGAGGCAGCCTAGTGTGACATTTTTCATTTTTAGACAATTAAAATATATTAAATCTTTGGGTAACATGCATGTCTAGGTGAAAACTTGCAGTTGAGAAATAAAATATTATTCCCCAAGGACAAATTAAGTATATGTTGCTATCAAATAAAAAGAGGCTTTATTCTTGTGCCCTTGTGTGTATATATTATTTTGTATATTTTATATATATTATGTTTAAAATATATTAAAAACCATAAGTTCATGCCTATGCTTCCAATTCTGATCCAATACTTCAGTCTGTTTTAGCCTTTTCTTACTTTATTTACAACTTCTTTCTCCAACAGCAAAGGACTCTAGTACCTACATGATCCTTTTTTGACATTTAGGTCTCTAATCCATTTGAAGCTAAACTTGTGTATAACATAAGGTTTACATGTAACTTCCCAAGTGGCTACCTGGTTGTTTCAGCATGATTTAGTAAAAAGCCCATCTTTGCCCTAGTAATTTGAGATGTCACCATTTTTGTAATTCAATCCATTTCTGGGTTTTAGATTCTATTCCATTGGTTTATTTTCTGTTTGTACGCCAGATCCCCTGGAGGAGAAAATAGCAACCCACTAGAGTATTCTCGCCTAGAGAATCCCACGGACAGAAGAGCCTAGCGAGCTATAGCCCATAGGGTTGCAAAGAGTCAGACACGACTGAAGCTAGGGAGCGTGCATGCATGCACGCACCACCCCGTTTTAGTCATACAAGTCTAATCAATTCAGTTCAGTCGCTCAGTCGTGTCCGACTCTTTGTGACCCCATGAATCGCAGCACGCCAGGCCTCCCTGTTCATCACCAACTCCCGGAGTTTACTCAAACTCATGTCCATTGAAACGGTGATGCCATCCAGCCATCTCTTTCTCTAGGGCTGGTCACCGTTTCCAGTTTTCCTTTTTCATGCTTTTCT
>NW_011494944.1:3402530-3424022 GCF_000754665.1 Bison bison bison | reverse complement strand
ATCAATTCAGTTCAGTCGCTCAGTCGTGTCCGACTCTTTGTGACCCCATGAATCGCAGCACGCCAGGCCTCCCTGTTCATCACCAACTCCCGGAGTTTACTCAAACTCATGTCCATCGAGTCGGTGATGCCATCCAGCCATCTCTTTCTCTAGGGCTGGTCACCGTTTCCAGTTTTCCTTTTTCATGCTTTTCTGGCTGTCATTTTGCGTGGTTTTCTTTTTGTATGCACTTTATGATAAACATTTCCATTCTATAAAAAAAAAGCTTTACTTTGTATTGTGTACAAATAAGCATGAAACCTATGATTTGAGAACAATTGAGCGACTTCACTTTTACTTTTCACTTTCACGCGTTGGAGAAGGAAATGGCAACCCACTCCAGTGTTCTTGCCTGGAGAATCCCAGGGACGGGGGAGCCTGGTGAGCTGCCGTCTATGGGGTCGCATAGAGTAGTCGGACACAACTGAAGCGACTTAGCAGCAGCCGCCGCCGCAGACATCTTTATAATGTTGTGTAAGTGAAGTGAAGTGAAAGGCACTCAGTCGTGTCCGACTCTTTGCGACCCGTGAACTAGTCCACGGAATTCTCCAGGCCAGAATACTAGAGCGGGTAGACTTTCCCTTCTCCAGGGATCTTCCCAACTCAGGGACCGAACCAGAGTCTCCCGCATTGTAGATGGATTCTTTACCAGCTGAGCCACAAGGGAAGTCTTTGGACTGGGTGTTGTGTAATCCTATCCAAAATTAAGGGGTATTATTCCAATGAGATGGCTGGAAGGCGTCACTGACTCGATGGACGTGAGTCTGAGTGAACTCTGGGAGCTGGTGATGGACAGGGAGGCCTGGCGTGCTGCGATTCATGGGGTCGCAAAGAGTCGGACTCAACGAGCGACTGAACTGAACTGAATTCCGTTTGGTAGCATCTACTTTTCATCTCTTAGGAGTGTTAGAATTATTTCTTGTAAGCTTTGAAGAATTCTTAAGTTTCATCTTTAGTATTTAATACTTTTCTCAATAATAAATAGAGTTTTCTCTAATATTGCATTTTTTAATTAGTCACTCTGTGTGTATGAAGGCTATTGATTTTTACACTATATATTAATAATTTAAAATAGGAATACCACTTAGAACTATAGTAAGGAAGACGAGGTGATTATAGAACCTGAGAAATTATGGCCTAGGTAGAAAGAGAATAATGGGTCCTCCAAATAGGCTCCAATTTGGATACCTGAATTCATCCTTGGATAACTCTTGGGGTGAAAGGGCTCTCCAGTTCTAATGAGCATCTTAATCTGCTTGGAAACATTAACATTTCTAATCTGTGAAACAAGGGATTTTTTAAAAATTATGTATCAGAGATAACTCTTGTCCAATTTCTTATCCTTTATCAAGGACTAGGTTATCAACAAGTTTTACTTGATTTAAAAGGATTCTGTCACAACTTGAAGTGAAATAATACAAGAAATGAAATAAATATGAATATATTTGGATTTGGGATAAATAAAAAAAATTATTCTAAACTGAATAAGAAATATATCTTAAAGTAAACCTCTACACCAAAATTTTTATATATTAATAGAAGTATTACTGGGGCTTCCCTGGTGGCTCAGTGATAAAGAATCTGCCAGTATTACAGGCCAATGCAGGGGACAGGTTTCTGGGTCAGGAAGATTCCCTGGAGAGGGAAATGGTAACCCACTCCAGTATTATTGCCTGGAAAATCCTATGGACAGAGGAGCCTGACACATTAGTCCATGGGGTCACAAAGAGTTCGACACAACTTAGCGACTAAACATAAACAACAGTATGACTACTAGTAATGAAACATTGATTACTCTGTTCCAGACACTTTTCTGAGTGCATTATATACATTTACTAATGCAATACTTAACCACAATCATACAAGGTAGGAGCAATGAATGACCTATATTACCCATAAAGAGGTTCAGTTCAGTTCAGTTGCTCAGTCGTGTCCGACTCTTTGAGACCCTGTGGACTGCAGCACACCAGGCTTTCCTGTCCATCGCCAACCCCAGGAGCTTGCTCAAACTCGTATCTATTGAGCCGATGATGCCATTCAAACATCTCATCCTCTGTTGTACCCTTGTCCTCCTACCTTCAATCTTTCCCAGCATTAATCTTTCCCAGCATCAGGGTCTTTTCTAATGAGTTGGCTCTTTGAATCAGGTGGCCAAATTATTGGAGCTTCAGCTTCAGCATCAATCCTTCCAATGCATATTCAAGGTTGATTTCCTTTAGGAGTGAATGGTTTGATCTTCTTGCAGTCCAAGGGACTCTCAAGAGTTTTCTCCAACATCACAGTTCAAAAGCATCAGTGTTCAGTGTTCAGCTTTCTTCATAGTCCAACTCTCACATCCATACATGACTACTGGAAAAACTAAAAACCATAGCTTTGACTATAGGGACCCTTGTTGCTAAAGTAATATCTCTGCATTTTAATATGCTGTCTAGGTTTGTCATGGCTTTTCTTCCAACAAGCGTCTTTATTTTCATGGGTGCAGTCACCATCTGTAGTGATTTTAGAGCCGAAGAAAATAAAGTCTGTCTTTGTTTCCATTGTTTCTCCATCTACTGGTAATGAAGTGATGGGGCTGGGTGCCACAATTTTAGCTTTTTGAATGTTGAGTTTTAAGCCAGCTTTTTCAGTCTCCTCTTGCACTTTCTTCAAGAAGGTCTTTAGTTCTTTTTCTCTTTCTGCAATAAGGTTAGTGTCATCTGCTGCAGATCTGAGGTTGTTGATATTTCCCCTGGGAATCTTGATACCAGCTTGTGCTTCATCCAGCCAGGCATTTTGTATGATGTACTTTGCATATAAGTTAAATAAGCAGGGTGAAAATATACAGCCTTGACATACTCCTTACCCAATTTGGAGCCAGTCTGTTTTTCCATGTCCAGATAAGGAAACTGAGTAATAAAATGTTAAGTACCATATTTCTTCAATACTAAGATGCACATATTTTACCATTTAAAAATCTTTTAAATAAGAATGTTTCTCACAATTAATGGCTTTCTCTAATAGCAGCAAGCCAGAGTATTTTTACACCTAACATGCTCAGCTCTGTTGTTATGCCTGGGGCCATAAATGGAGAACTGCAATAACTGGGTTTCAGTCAGCAAGTCACAAGTACTCTCTTTGAGAAAAGAAATATGAATTCTGGTTGTAATCTTAAGGTTCTTCAAGTTACTGATTTAGGTCAGGTAACTAGATACTAGGGACCTCCCAGTTGGCTCAGTGATAAAGAATCCGCCTGCCAATGCAGGAGACGCAGGAGACACAGGTTCGATCCCTGGGTCAGGAAGATCCCCTGGAGGAGTTATTGACAACCCATTTCAGTATACTTGCCCGGAAAAATTCCATGGACAAAGGAGCCTGGGAGGCTGAAATCCATGGGGTCACAAAGAGTCGGACATGACTGAGTGACTAAGCACACATGTAACTAGATGATAAGCTTAAAAGATGGAAATCACTAGTGATTTACTGAGTTTTTTTTCAAGGTAAACCACTTGGATTAGAAGAGAAGCTGGATAGAATACTGGAAGGAGCTAGACTAACCTGTAGTTACACAGTAGGACAAGTCTTAGCCTGTATCCATAGGAAATGCCTAAGTATATCAAGAAGTTGTCCTACCCAGGGTCAAGGGGCTAGAACTGCTATACTTGTGTATCCACAAGTCCCTGAACATGGAGCATCCCCAGGATATCTCTGAGCTAGGTGGCTCTATCAGCTGAGTTTAATCCTTTGGGGAGCTGTATGGATGTGAGTTGTGAGCATTCAACATCCTCTGTAGCTGGTGGATGAGTTCACAACACAATAAAAAAGGCTGTATAGTCTTCCACAGCATTTGTCATGGTAACTCTCTCATATGATCAAGAAAACTTCAAAGTGAAAGCTTGCATTTTGGTTGGTGGCACCAGTAATAATTTACAAGGCAGCCCCAGGTGGAATAATGAAATACACTTTAAAGAAATGCTGGGTTGCCAGTGTTCTTTATGGCACAAGTGACATTATTGTGAAAAAAAAAAAATATATATATATATTTATTTATACATTTTCTCTAAATCTAAAAGCAATTCCCCAAATTCAGTTTCTGAATAAGAAGCAATTACAAATATATCACAAATTTATTTTTATTTCCTTTATGTCTGTACAAGAATGGTATGTATATAGATCTAAATAAGACTAAAATACCTCTTTAAATAAATTGAGAACACAAACACTCGCGTGTGTGCTCAGTCACTTCAGTCTTGTCCAACTCTTTACGACGCTATGGAATATAACCTGCTAGTCTCCTCTGTACATGGGATTCTTCCAGGCAAGAATACTGGAGTGGGTTGCCATGCCCTCTTCCAGGGGATTTTCCCAACCCAGGGATCGAATCAGTATCGCCTATGCCTCATCTCCTGCATTGCAGGTGGATTATTTACTGCTAAGCTGCTGGGGAAGCCCAGAATAGAAACACAAGTAATAAAATATGTCATATGATACATAAAAATTCCTCCCATCCCCTTTGATAACCTTGTATCTTATAAAGAAATCTATTTATGCCTCAACTTAAAATCAGTGCCATCTAATACTCTCGAGAAATATAAAGAATTCCTTCAAGATCACAGATTAAAGGATGGTAGAATTAGGTTTTGAACTCAGGTCCTATGCAGAAAGAGTACTTGAAAATAATATTATATGGTACCTTGGTTTGTCTGATAAGTGTATTTCTTGTTTTGAAATAAAGTGGTAGAAATTAAGTTAAGAGGATTTTTGCAAGCCATCTTATTAGATACTTGTATAATGAAGTATAATTATTGTTGCATTTCATACTGTGGTGCAATTAACAAATGGAGGCATTCTGTTATATAAACCAGTCCTGAATGAAATGATACATACATAAAAGCTGGAATTCTTGGCACACCATAGGTCAATAAGGGGGCAAGTTCTCAGGGACTAGATGATGCAACGGCATCAGAATTTATGCAGAAGTAAATGTCAGGAAATAAGAAAATACACAACTTTGCAAACATGGGAAACCATAACAATAAATCTTGAAAGTCAAGCATGAGTTGTTTTTTTTTTTTTAAGTTTACAAAACTTTCTAATAGGTTATTATCATTCAGTTCAGTTCAGTCGCTCAGTTGTCTTCGACTCTTTGTGACCCCATGAATCGCAGCACACCAAGCCTCCCTGTCCATTACCAGCTCCTGGAGTTTACCCAAACTCATGTGCATTGAGTCGGTGATGCCATCCAGCCATCTCATCCTCTGTCGTCCCCTTCTCTTCCTGCCCCCAATCCCTCCCAGCATCAGGGTCTTTTCCAATGAGTCAACTCTTCGCATGAGGTGGCCAAAGTATTAGAGTTTCAGCCTCAGCATCAATCCTTCCAATGAACACCCAGGACTGGTCACCTTTAGGATGGACTGGTTGGATCTCCTTGCAGTCCAAGGGACTCTCAAGGGTCTTCTCCAACACCACAGTTCAAAAGTATCAATTATTCAGTGCTCAGCTTTCTTCACAGTCCAACTCTCACATCCATACATGACCACTGGAAAAACCATAGCCTGACTAGATGGACCTTTTTTGGCAAAGTAATATCTCTGTTTTTGAGTATGCTATCTAGGTTGGTCATAACTTTCCTTCCAAGGAGTAAGTGTCTTTTAATTTCATAGCTGCAATCGCCATCTGCAGTGATTGTGGAGCCCAAATATTCTGTAAGAAACTCTATATATCAAGATAAAATGATTTAGTAATTATCTTCAGAATCATAGTAATAAACAAAACCTACATTTATGTGAGGTTAAATAAAGAAGGTAAATTCTGACAACTGACTGATGAAAAAAAATATGTGGACTATGTTGCTCTTCTATATAGGGGTAAACAGATCCCAGACACTCTTTCACTCCTTCAATCATAGTGATCCAGTATGGCCTTCATTTTACCTTCTAGATACCACATGCCAGTGGACAAGATTTATATTTAACAAAATGGTTTTATAGCTTAAAGTTATATGTTTCAGAATACATGATGAGTTAGGATATTGCTACTGATTCTCTCAGAATACCTGAAAGAGAAATCCAGGTCAATTATGTGCACAGAAGGAACATCTTTGAATACTTTTTTCCAAAACAAAAAATCTATGTAGCTCAAAATCTGGGGAGAGTCACATAGAAGTGTAGTTGCTCCTCATACTTAGTCATTGTCAGTAAGTTCCTGATTCTGAAGAAGTCACCTTTCCATGTTAGTTATATGTTGTGATCTAAAACTATTTTCTCATAGCTTAATAAGCAGTTTCTGCTGCATCATATCTTTCACAACCAAGCCACTTCTCTTAGAAAAATTATAACCGTGGGCAAAACACACACACACACACGCACACACCCTTTTGCCTAACCAAAGTTGATTCTGCAATTTCTATAAATCCAAATTCAGTTATTATCATCCATGTCAGGTATATTTCATTGCTTCAGTTTCTGCTATTTTAATCTTCAATGATTGCTGGCAGCGAAAGATGGAGAAGTATGAATATGTGAGACAATTAAGTCTAATTTGATCACAACTGCTCTTGTGGATAGCGGTGCTAAACCATCTTTTTTTTTTTTTTTTTTTCTATTTTACTCAGTGAGGTAGGAAATGAAATTTGAGTTGAGGCTTTCTATAATTCAGCTGAACACTAGGGAAGAAAATGACCAACACACTAAATATTATAATATGGACAGAGTATTAGATAAACTGAACAGAAAGAGGTAAAACTCCAGTGGAATAATTATACTGACTGTCAGACTAAGCCATTTTAAGAGGACGGTCTTATTTTCAGAAAACTAGAGAATAGTTTATTAGTAAGCAACATTTTAGGGAAATAGCATAAAAAAGTTATTCTTAGAAAAACCCTGAAAAACTAATATTCTACTCTTTTATATCCCCTTCTATCTTTTTCAGGTCTTCCTCTCATCATATTCACTGCTCTTGACTATCTTCCTCCACCCCTCATGCACCTCTACATTCTTAAGAAGGCCCAATTCCTGCCAGTTCTGGTCTTTCATTTTTGTTTTGTCTTATTTTTGTTAAAATTTATTTAGCACTAATGTGTGTCAGATATATAATAAAACTTGCACATGACATATGCTCCTACTTTGTAGTAGATCTATTGTTCTGAATGCTAGGGAAATAAATGGTATTATTTAACATTAGTTGGTGCTGCTTCTGCTGCTGCTGCTGCTAAGTCGTGTCCGACTCTGTGTGACCCCAGAGACGGCAGCCCACCAGGCTCCCCCATCCCTGGGATTCTCCAGGCAAGAACACTGGAGTGGGTTGCCATTTCCTTCTCCAATGCATGAAAGTGAAAAGTGAAAGTGAAGTCGCTCAGTCGTGTCCGACCCTTAGCGACCCCATGGACTGCGGCCTACCAGGCTCCTCCATCCATGGGATTTTCCAGGCAAGAGTACTAGAATTCACCTGCCAGCTCAAGAGACATGAATTTGATCCCTGGGTCAGGAAGATCCCCTGGAGGAGGAGATGGTACCCTACTCCAGTAATCTTGCTGGGAGAATCCCATGCACAGAGGAGCCTATCAGGCAACAGTCCACATGGTGCAAAGAACTGGACATAACTGAGCATCAGAGAACACAGCACAATTTGTTCAAGATTTCAAGATAAGCTAGTGACGTTTGCCTGACATTTGAACCGAGCTCTTTTTAAATTCTGAACTTATATTCTTAGTAGCTATATATTCTTTCTTGTGTACAGCTGTGCTAAGCCATATGCTCAATTTCTATGCTTGCCAACCCAATATTTTAAAAGACCTGCCGGACAGCATAAATGTTTGTCCACAGTTTCAAGGTTTATATTTTCTCTGTTCCTGAAACCAGAAGATTGAGACTGAGACCACTTAACCCCGGTTCCAAGCTCCTCGAAAATGAACCTGTTTGGAAATGGCAAACTCTTCTGCAGGTAATGTTTTTCTTTTTTGTCCTCCTTTTCTCCCTTGGTGATTTGAATCTGTTTTTTGTCACGTGTTCTCTTCCTAGTATCTCATTGAGACAATTTTCAATGACTAAATTTTGACATAAATGTAGGTCATTGAAAACTCTCACTGTAAATCTTACTGTCTGTGCCAAAACCTGGTATCTACGGACAAGCCTTCATGGCTTTTCACTGTTCTCTCCTAATCTTATCTTGGCTCACTTCTGGAATTAGTATCTCTCCTTTTGAATTTCAAGATCATTCTTCGATAGAGAAGAGTCACAGTATATTTCGCAAATCCTTCCTACAAATTCAGTCATTTGTGATTACGGCTTTGCTGATTTTGAAAGTTGTATATGGGAAGCTAGGAGTATCTGACTCTGTCATTTACATTAGGCTTCAATCCCTCAATGAAAATAAATTCAAATATCTAAGGTTTATTTAGTTCTACTTTCCACATACGTGGTGTGTGTCACATATATTCTCCTTCATTGTGTGCCTCTTTCCTTGACAACTGGCCTATTTTCACTACTCCAAACACTTGTGGGGATGTCTCAATTTGGGAGGAGTAAATTTTCAGCAAAAGTTTATCAAAAACCTGAATAAAGAATAAGAACTATAAAATATATCCACAATGAAGGGTCTAATATCATAAGTTGGTAGTGAAGGCTCATGATAAAAGTCAGTTAACAAAATGCACTCATAAAAGCTGAACAATTTACATTTATGTACATACTCTACTGACATATAGCACAAAGCAGTTTTCTCCAGCCCTGTTTTATTTTCCCAAACTATTCTGGAGTCTGCCCTGATTTTATTCTCATCCCTTCCTAGCTCTGTTCTGGACACACAAATCACTCGACTAACTATCTCTTTCATTTCTCAAATCTAGTCTTCATAAAAAGCATTTACTCTATTCTGGAATGGGGCAGAAAAATCTTATCTGACTTTCATGAACAAAATTTTTCTATTAGTGCTTTCAGAACCTGACAAACTGTGAAACTAGTACTATTTCTCTCTTTCTCAGTGAATCGATATTTTAAGACTTTATTTTAGGAAGCAAAAACAAACAAAACAAAAACATATTTTAGCACTTTTGCTTCTTCCACTCTGCACATTATTTAACAAAAGAATTGAAGTTTTTCTAGCAGTATTTTACTAAAGAATAAAATAAAGTTTCAGAAATGCCAAACTAGTTGGTCTCTCAATTTTCAATCATTCTTGATATCTGCTTCTGGAACTAATTAAAATGAAAATGAAAGAGCGTGGATGTTGGGAGTCTAAGAGGAGCTGAAATGGGTAACTAATAAGAGTAGTTATTTATAATAAATGAGAGTGCCCTTCTGGCATCATATTTGACCTGTATCATCATGAGTGAGGGACCTAGGCGATAATGAAAGGAGCACATCAAGAACTCTTAGGTGTAAGAAATCCAAAGGAAACCACAGGTCAAAGTGAAGTCTCATAATAAAGTCAGACGAGGATTCAGGACAGCAGGAATATATATCAAAACCTGATGAAAAAGGAATACTCAAGATATAAATGCAAAAAAAAAAAAGCCTGTACAGAACGTATATGATAAAAACCATACCATACTAATGAACATAATCAAAGATGATATAAAGAAATGTGGAGATGTATCTTGTTCATAGATTGGAAGAGTCTGCATACTAAAAGAGGGCAATTCTCCCTAAAATGATATAACCGGTTTAATCTCTGTTACAGTCCCAGCGGGATGAGCAAATGCTACAGTACCATTTATTGAAAAGCCTTTCCTTCACTGAACTACTCTTGATCCTTTATAAAAAATCAGTTGGGCATATTTGTATGATTCTATTTTGGGGTTTTCTGTCTTGTTCTCTTGATCTATGTTAGATAATACGTTTATTATCAGAGGATTTATTTTTTTGATCTATCCCTCTGATAATCACATATAGTATTCATTACTGTAACTGTAAGTTGTGCAGAAAAAATGACTCTAAACCTTACTCTCACAAGCAATATCAAAACTCACTTAATATGGTTGACACACTTAAAGATAAAATTGTAAAAATATTCAAATCTTAGAATAACACATCAGAGAAAATCTTTGATTTCTAAGGTCTGGCATAGAGTTCTTAGACTTGAAACCCAAAGTAAGATCCATAAAAGGAAAAAGTGATATATCACACTTTATCAAAATTAAAATGTTACTCTTTATAAGACCTTGTTAATAAAATTAAAAGATAGGCTATAGCATAAGGAAAAATTTTTGTGAATAACATAGCTCATAGAAGACTAATATCTGGATTATATGAGGAATTCTTACGTCAGTAGTAACACAACAAATAATTCAATTAGAAAATGGGAAGAGACATGAAGAAACATTTCAGTTGAGAGGATCTAGAGATGGCAACTAATCACAATTAAAAATATTCAGCATAAAAAAAAATATTCAGCATTGACCTTTAGAGAAATGCATGTTAAAACCACAATGAGAATTCTCTACAAACCTATCAGAATATCTAAAATAAAATATAGTCACAACAGAAAATGCTTTCAAGGATGTGGAGAAATGGAATCATTTATACATTGCTGGTAAGAACATGTAAAGATACAATAATTCAGAAAATATTCATCAATTTCTTATAAAACTAAATATATAACTACCCAGCAACTATACTTTTAGGTATTTATTTCAGAGAAGTATGACTTACTTGTGTTCAAACAAAAATATGAATATTTATAGCAGTTTATTTTTAATAGCAAAAAATTGCAGTCAACCCAGATGTCTTTCAGTGGGCAAATAGTTAAACAAACTGTTACATCCATCTTTCAAAATATGAACCCAAAATAAAGGAAATGAACACTTGCTACACTCAGCAACTTGAATAAATATCCAGAGAATTACTAAATGATAAAATTATTCTATCAATCTCAAAAGATTCATATGGTATGATTCCATTTATATAACTTTCTTGAAATGACGAATTATAAAAATGGAAAACAGACCAGTGGTTGTCAGGAGTTACAAAGGATAAAGTTGAGAGAAAAATGGATGTGGGTACAAAAGGGAAATTTTAGTGTTCCTGTGATGATGGAAATAGTCTTTATCTTGACTGAATAGATTTCAATAACTTGGTCATGAAATTATACTGTTTTTTAAAGACATTACCCATGGAGAAAACTGGGAAAAGTGTACATAGTATCTCTCTGTATTATTTCTTACAATTGTCTGTGAATCTACATTTATCTCAAGATGAAAAGCTTAGTCAAATATTAAAAATACATATCCAAAACAAGAAGATAGAATATAATGTATTTACACATTGAACACCCTTTTGGTAGAACATTTGAAGACCTAGATTGCAACAGAATCCCACAATTCTATTTATCGTAGCCTCAATTAAAGACAAGTATACAAGGTTGAGTGTTGTTTCTTTCTTTAGCATTATCTGGATGAGCCTTTCTCAGGATTCTATTTGAGATACCTCAGAAGACTAAGAGGTTTATATGTACAAGAAAGTGAAAATGTTAGTAGAGAGTGATTTCCAAATTTTTATTTAATTGAAACATAAAAGGAGGTTGATCAGCAATGGTGAAAGTAAGGCATAACCATACAGGCTAAAGGCTGAAGACATAATCTAGACTGTCCAAGTATAGGGCAAAATTTCACTGTACAAGAATATCAGGTTGCAAGGTATTATTGCTGTATCAACACTAATGGGGGCTCAAAAGTGCAAGCCATACTGTTAAAATCCAGCTTAATTAGAATGTGTATGCTGAGTTGAACACATACCTCAGAAGGAAATAAGAGCGAAAACTAAGTGAAATAAAAACTGAACAGAATTTTGAAATATGGGCATAGGTTATTTCAGTTCAGTTCACTTCAGTTAAGTTGCTCAGTTGTGTCCGACTCTTTGCGACCCCATGAATCACAGCACACCAGGCCTCCCTGTCCATCACCAACTCCCGGAGTTCACTCAGACTCACATCCATCGAGTCAGTGATGCCATCCAGCCATCTCATCCTCTGTCGTCCCCTTTTCCTCCTGCCCCCAATCCCTCCCAGCGTCAGAGTCTTTTCCAATGAGTCAACTCATCGCATGAGGTGGCCAAAGTACTGGAGTTTCAGCTTCAGCATCATTCCTTCCAAAGAAATCCCAGGGCTGAATAGGTTATTTAGCAGAAGTTATCTCAGTCAGGTGCCAGAGTCCAAAGTGCTGTATGTATCTGGAAGCTGAGCTTGGTATAGATAAATGACACTATCCATTTATAATTTAACATTACAACAGTGATGATGATATTACTATTAACAGCAACTATCTTTAAATGAATGTTTATAGTATATAAGGCATTGTGATAATTAATGCCTTTAGTTCATATTGGTGACACTGTGATAAGTACCTACCATTAATTCAGACCTATTATTGTACCCACTTAGAAAACAGTTGAACAGTAAAGACTTATAGAGACCAACTTGTCTAAGGTGAATGAATCAGTACATTTGTAGAATCTCATAAATAAACATTCTAATAGCTAGTCAGGAAATATGAAATCCAAGTTAGTCTTTGTTTGTGATGAAGGTGGTTAAATGTTGGATATGTGCAGAAATATGGTCAACCACTGCCTTATTTTGCCTGTCCTTATTTCTATCCTATATATAGCAAAAATCTTCATGATTTTTAATTATGAAATTCAGGGAATGAGAAATAGCTCTTTTGAATTAGAATCATGAGCTTATTTTAATGTGATGTACTAGTGATACAACTTTGAGAAAGACACGGACTTTCTGAATCCCAGTTTTCTCATGTGTCAAAGGATTTACGTAATAGCACTTACACATTTGTTGAGATCATTCATGTAAATATTTAATTACCACTGTCACCACCACCATCATCATCATTTTTATTTATTCTTACCCTTTGCATTATCTTCTTTTTATAACATCATAATTTCTATCAAGCATTGTAGCTTTAGGTTAAATCCTATTGTCCTGTTTAAATTTCCTCTGTATAATTCAGTTCAGTTCAGCTCAGTTCAATCCTTCAGTCATGTCTGATTCTTTGCGACCCCATGTACTACAGCATAGCAGACTTCCCTGTTCATCACCAACTCCTGGAGTTGCTCAAACTCATGTCCATCGAGTCAGTGATGCCATCCAACCATCTCATCCTCTGTCGTCCCCTTCTCCTTCTGCCTTAAATCTTTCCCAGCATCAGGGGCTTTCTCAATGAGTCAGTTCTTTGCATCAGGTGGCCAAAGTATTGGAGCTTCAGCTTCAGCATCAGTCCTTCCAATGAATATTCAGGACTTATTTCCTTTAGGATTGACTGGCTTGATCTTGCAGTTCAAGAGACTCTCAGGAGTTTTCTCCAACACCACAGTTTAAAAGCATCAATTCTTCAGTGCTCAGCTTTCTTTATGGTCTAACTCTCACATCCATACATGACTACTGGAAAAACCATAGCTTTGACTACTTGGACCTTTGTTGGCAAAATTATGTCTATGCTTTTTAATATGTTGTCTAGGTTTGTCATAGCTTTTCCTCCAAGGAGCAAGCATCTTTTAATTTCATGGCTGCAGTCACCAACTGCAGTATTTATGTCTATATATTTAGGTCCTCACTGATCATGAACAAAGAAAGTCTCACATTTTTATATTATCATTCACTGAAAATATGAGTTTCCTAAAAGCAAAAATACCAAACCTGGTGTCTTTTGGAGTAGCACATTATTAAATATAATAATTAAGAGGCTGTCAAGACCTTGCATACTTCTTTCCAGTTATAATCACTGACATTCTGACTTCTAACATACAAGGACTGAGTGAAGAAAGAAGACTGTTGCTCTGATGATGAGAGGAAAGGTCATAGAAACTAGTGATTTCTAGAGTCATTGTTTGGGAAATTGTTATGGTTTCTGCAGACCTGAAAGGCTTCTACTCAAAGTATCAGTTGGCTATTTGCTTGTTGGTCATTCCAAAACTGCAGTACAATTGCTGGTGAGTAAAAAACAGGGAGTTGATTGACTGGATTTCAGGAAGCAGGGAATGTTCAAGAGTGACTGGCCATAGCAGCTTTGATTCACAGAACTTGTAGCATGATTGGAAAAAAAAAAAAAAATTGGGAGAAAGATTTAGACCATTATCTATTAAGGCAAAAAAGGGCTAAAGACATTTATGGACTCCTATGCCTTATATTTGTTGAAGCCTTTCCTAGTTTCTCTCTATTTTCTATTATACAACTATTTAAAAATGCTTTTCAGAATATCACAAAGAAACATGACTTTTTTTTTTCTCAAATTCAGAATCGCTGTGATTTCCACTACAAAAATTTTACTTTAATTATGCATCATTATTATAGTATGCAGAATAATGGTCCCCCAAAGATTCCCACATCTTAATCCCCAGAATCTGTGATTATGCAACTTTATATGGGAAAAGGGACTTTGCTTATCCAACTAAGTCAAGGATCTTGAGATGGGGGATTAACTGGGATAAAGCAGATCTGCTTAATATATCCACAAAATCTTTATAAGGGGAGGAAAGAAAAGGAGACAAAAGAATTAGCTAGAGAAGAAGATGGGATGGTGGAATAAGAGTAGAAGTGATAAATAACAATGAGTCAAGGAATCAAGTCAGCACCTAGAAGCTGGAAAAAGGAAATGGATTTTCCTCTAGAATCTCCAGAAAGAAAGTAATCCGTTTTATAGTTCTGATCTCTGGATCTGAATGATAGTACATTTATATTGTTAGAACACTCTTCGGTAATCTTCTACAGCAGTGATGGGCAAATGATAGATTGTGGTACCTGGAGTGAGATAAAGCTGTAATAAATATCTGAAAATATAGAAGTAACTATGGAATTGGCAATAGGCAGAAGTTGGTAGAGTTTTGAAGAAGACAATAGGAAAAATCTTAGTAATTTATGTATAAATCTATATAAAATATACGTATGTGTATTTATATATGTATACACATATATAATAATATATGCAATTATTATATCCTATTCAGATTACAATCGGCACTAGACATTTCTCTATATATTTTTCTATTTTCCCTAATACTTTAGTGAAATTACATAGTGTGAACATATATTTTAGCAATTTGAGTGCTGAATATGTGACAGGCAGGTTTCTAAGAACTTCGTATATAAAAATATAAATAAAAACAATATATATATATATATACACTATAAATGTGTCAAATATATTTTAATGGAGTTTATATATGTGGGGCTTCCCTGGTGACTCAAACGGTAAAGAGTCTGTCCACAATGCGGGAGACCTGGGTTCGATTCCTGGGTTGGGAAGATCCCCTGGAGAAGGAAGTGGCAGCCTACTCCAGTATTCTTGCCTGGGAAATCCCATGGACAGAGGAGCCTGGTGGGCTACAGTCCATGGGGTCACAAAGAGTCGGACATGACTGAGAGACCACCACCCACATATATGTACATATGTGTGCTTAGCAGCTCAGTCATGTACAAGTTTTTGTGACCCTATGGACTCTAGCCTGCCAGGCTCCTCTGTCCATGGAATTCTTCCAGGCAAGAATACTGGAGTGGGGTGTCATTTCCTCCTCCATGGAATCTTCCCGACCCAGGAATCAAACCCACATCTCCTGAGTCTCCTGCCTTGTAGGTGGATGCTTTACTGCTGAGCCATCAGGGAAGCCCCTTATAGATGTATGTTCTGTGCTGAGCTGAGTCTCTCAGTCGTATCCAACTCTTTGCGACGCTATGGACTGTAGCCTGCCAGGCTTCTCTGCCCATGGGGATTCTCCAGGCAAAAATACTAGAGAGGGTTGCCATGCCTTCCCAACCCAGGAATGGAACCCAGGTCTCCTTCATTGCAGGTGGATTTTTTATCATCTTAGCTACCAGGGAAGCCATGTATATGTCTATGCCTATATAATATATATATAATTTACTTTACAAATAATTTGTATATATGTAGATTTATTTTTTCCTCAACTCTATGATAAAATGATTATTATATCCATATATTGCCTGAAGAAACTGGACTTAAGGGAATTGATTAATACATTTCAAGTCATACAGCCAGTTAATACTGATGTCAGAAAATGAACCCCTATCTATTTGATTGCAGAACTTGTGCTATCAAATGCTATGCTATGCTGTTATTAATCATTATGCTTAATATACACATTTTAATTAATACTAAATAATTTTGACCTATAAAAATGTGAAACTCTACTTTAGATTGCTTAGTTCAAGAATGTGTGAGCATGTCATTATCACCTTGTACTGATTTTTATTTCAAGCTTATTGAGCATCTTAGTGAAATATTTAGAGAAATCTCCTTTAAAACTCCCTCACACAAATACTTAAATTTTTCATTTAAAAATTCTGTAAAATCAATTTCTGAAACAGCAACAGTTCACATACTTAATGATTGTCTTCAGGAAAGCTCAGTCCTCTAGATCATGACTGAAAATAAGGCGTCACTAAAAAGTGATTATGAGCAATCAAACTAATTTTCAGACTTTTAGCTTTTCTATCATTGATTTTTGAGGGTGAGCCTGAGTCAATATTATGCAATTACTTGCTTTCTGGCAGAGGCATAAAATGTAATCACACAGCAAAACCATTAAGTGAAAGGAAGTGTCAGGATTTGTGAGTGAATCCAGCTACTGCCAGCATCCATATCTCAGAGTGTGTTTTTTTTTCTTTTAATTATATTATACATCGGAATTATGCTATATAAATTGTTCTATTTAAGAATATGAATCAGAGAGGAAACAAGTAATAGGATTAGTAACATTAATATGTATTTCCTGAGAATGTCAAGAATCTACCATAATGTATTTACCATTGAAAATAATTTAATAAAATAGTTAATATTTTTTAAACTTAATTTTACATCAGTGGGATGAATTCTTATAAAGAGAATAATAAGAATAAATAGCATATATATTTATATAGTCATCTGGTAAATGGTGTATATCATTGGACAGTCATTTATACACACTAATTGAAATATATTACCACTTTTTAATTAACTGACCCATAAAAGCTATGGATTAGAAGAGTTCTTGAAACTAAAATTTAGAGGCAAAACTTGACAAACTTGAAAGAAACATACACACAATAGAAGCAATTTTACAGTGAAATTAGATTTTCCCTTTCTAGAAGTATTATGAGGATGTTTATGAATGCTGCAAGGAATGTGCTGTCCAGAGGCATGTTTCCTATTGTTAAGTTAAAGACTCCCCTTGACAGCAGCTGATAATGGTAATGAGTTAAATTAGTATGAAAATCCTCATGACAGTCAGCCACTGAACCCATTCACATCATACTCTGTCACTCCCTGAGGTATAAATATACAGAAAAGATTACTCCAGAGAGAGTCCTTTTTACTGAATTCAAATTAAATACCATATAAATGGATAGCACTTCCCACAAGAGAATCAATCTCTCAGCCAGATGATATTTTGAAATTTATCTCTGAAAAGAAATGGACTGGCTGCTCCAAATACTCTAGGCCATTCTTATCTCTTCCTTCTGTGAAAAATGGCCTTCTCTGGTATCTTACAAGGTATATTTTGTTTGTATTTATTCTTCCGCAGGACTTCCCTGGTGGCTCAGAGGGTAAAATATCTGCCTGCAGTGCAGGACAGCTGGGTTTGATCCCTGGGTTGGGAAGATCCCCTGGAGAAGGAAATGGCAACCCACTCCAATGTTCTTGCCTGGAAAATCCCATGGAGGGAGGAGCCTGGTAGGCTACACAGAGTCACAAAGAACTGGACACGACTGAGTGACTTCACTTTCACTTTTCACTTTCTTCTTGAGCTGTTTCAGGTTCAAATCTTAATGCACTTCTGCCTAGTGAGCCAAGAAACAGTGTGTGTGTGTGTGTATGTGTGTATGTGTGTGTGTGTGTGTTTACATGCATACCAGATGGAGCTACCTTGGGTTTGTGAGGCTTCCAAGTCTTGGAAAATATCTTTTTATAACTTCAGGCCTGAAAGGCAGTGTGACATTGGAAGAGGAATACAGACAAGAGAATTAGAAGGCCTGAATTGTAGACCAGGCTGAAGGTATAGCAAATCATCCTCCACCACCAATTTCAGGCACACCATTCCCTACCACAGGGGATTATGGTTTTACATCTGTAAATGAAAGATTTTCAACTAGATGCAATAAAGGTCCACTCTAGATCAAACAACATGAGAGATACATCAACAAACAGGCATTTTGAGGACAAAGGCATCATATTTTATTTTATTTTATTTTTTTGGATTTCCTCCAGCACATGAATTACTAGCTGGGCATATTCTTTGCAAGTATAATACATACTGTTGATCTGTAGTGCTGGTGACATTGTGGATAAACACCAACAGTCTATCTCTATTCACTGTATTACATCTCCTACAAAATAAGCAGAACTTTGTCAATTCTTGATGCTATGATTGAAGCCAAAGCAAATTGTTATCAAAAAAATTACATATTGATACCAACATGTCTTGCTTTGGTTAAAGTGATCATTGATCTCAGCTGTTTATTTGAAAAAAATTGCAAGTTCTTACAAAACTGAGTCTTCTCTCCATCTCCAAGTGTATCTTTGCCCATTGTCATGCAAAAATGTTACTCAACAAGTTTTTGCATTGATTGGTTGATAATGTCTATAATGCAAATGGAGAAGAAATAATAAAACAGTGCTTAATATTGGGAGAATTATAATATCCACAGGTAGGGATCTATTGAAAAATGTTAGATATAGGATTAATCTTAAGTATAAAGCCAGAAAAATTGAGCTTGGCATTTGTTGCTTGTGTCAGGTTTCCAACTCTTACATCATGCTGTGTGTAGAACAGTAAAGAGAGTTGAAGATTTGAAATCACAGCAAAATCTACATTTCAGTTCAGTTCAGTTCAGTCACTCAGTCATGTCTGACTCTTTGCGACCCCATGAATTGCAGCACGCCAGGCTTCCCTGTCCATCACCAACTCCCGGAGTTCACTCAAACTCACATCCATCGAGTCAGTGATGCCATCCAGCCAGCTCATCCTCTGTTGTCATCTTCTCCTCCTGCCCCCAATCCCTCCCAGCATCAGAGTCTTTTCCAATGAGTCAACTCTTTGCATGAGGTGGCCAAAGTACTGGAGTTTCAGCTTTAGCATCATTCCTTCCAATGAACACCCAGGACTGATCTCCTTTAGAATGGACTGGTTGGATCTCCTTGTACTCCAAGGGACTCTCAAGAGTCTTCTCCAACACCACAGTCCAAAAGCATCCTAAAAATCAAAACTCTCAACTTCTCTGCAAAGTGTTGAAGCACCAATATTTCATCATTTTTACCCTATTAACAGTTATGCCAAACAATTTCACACAAAGAGAACAAGTACAATTTCCTATAAGGAAAAAAAAAAAAAAAGCTTAAGATATTAAGAATACATAAACTATTATCTAAATGGAAATTCCTACATTCAATAAAAAATTATGAAGTGGTCTAAGGCATACTTATAAGCACATAAAATATATTAAATACATATGCCAATTATCCAGTAAAATATGAAACAATAAATCTTGAATAAGTTGACTTTTCTTTCATTAACTAGCCATTAAAGAAAATCTTTATAATTATATTCTGGATCTTTTTTAATTAATTAATTTTGTATTAAAGCATAATTGCTTTACAGAATTTTGCTGTTTTCTGTCAAACCTCAACATGTATCAGCCATAGGTATACATATATCCCCTCCCTTTTGAACCTCCCTCCCATCTCACTCCCCTTCCACCCCTCTAAGTTGATACAGAGCCCCTGTTTGCGTTTCCTGAGTCATACAGCAAATTCCCATTGGCTATATACTTTACATATGGTAATGTAAGTTTCCATGTTACTCTTTTTGTACACCTCACCCTCTCCTCCGCTCTCCCCATGTCCATTGGTCTATTCTCTATGTCTCTTTCACCATTTCTGGTCTGTAAATAAATTCTTCAGTACCATTTTTCTAGATTCCGTATATATGCATTAGAATAAGAGATTTATCTTTCTCTTTATGACTTACTTCACTCTGTATAATAGGTTCTATGTTCATCCACCTAGAGAGCTGACTCAAATTCAGTTCTTTTTATAGCTGAGTAATATTCCTTTGTGTATATATACCACAACTTCTTTATCCATTCATTTGTCAATGGACATCTAGGTGGCTTCCATGTTCTAGCTATTGTAAATAGTACTGCAATGAACAATGGGATACACGTGTCTTTTTAAATTTTGATTTATTACTCCTAGTATATGCCTAGGAGTGGGATTGCTGGGTCATATGGTGGTTTTATTCGTAGTTTTTTTAAGGAATCTCCAAACTGTCTTCTATAGTGGCTGTATCAATTTACATTCCCACCAACAATGCAAGAACATTCCGTTTTCTCCACACCCTCTCCAGGATTCATTTTTGTAGACTATTTGATGAAGGCAATTCTGACCAGTGTGAGATATCTCATTGTAGTTTTGATTTGCAAGAAGAGGTGGCAAGAATACACAGAAGAGCTGCACAAAAAAGATCTTCATGACCCAGATAATCACGATGCTATAATCACTCACCTAGAGCCAGACATCCTGGAATGTGAAGTCAAGTGGGCCTTAGAAAGCATCAGTATGAACAAAGCTAGTGGAGGTGACAGAATCCCAGTTGAGCTATTTCAAATCCTGAAAGATGATGCTATGAAAGTGCTGCACTCAATATGCCAGAAAATTTGGAAAGCTCAGCAGTGGCCACAGGACAGGAAAAGGTCAGTTTTCATTCCAATCCCAAAGAAAGGCAATGCCAAAGAATGCTCAAATTACCTCACAATTGCACTCATCTCACACGCTAGTAAAGTAATGTTCAAAATTCTCCAAGTCAGGCTTCAGCAATACGTGAACCATGAACTTCCAGATGTTCAAGCTGGTTTTAGAAAAGGCAGAGGAACCACAGATCAAATTGCCAACAACTGCTGGATCATCAAAAAAGCAAGAGAGTTCCAGAAAAACATCTATTTCTGCTTTCTTGACTATGCCAAAGCCTTTGACTGTGTGGATCACAATAAACTGTGGAAAATTCTGAAAGAGATGGGAATACCAGACCACCTGACCTGCCTCTTGAGAAACCTATATGAAGGTCAGGAAGGAACAGTTAGAAGTAGACCTGGAACAACAGACTGGTTTCAAATAGGAAAAGGAGTACGTCAAGGCTGTATATTGTCACCCTGCTTATTTAACTTCTATGCAGAGTACATCATGAGAAATGCTGGGCTGGAAGAAGCACAAGTTGGAATCAAGATTTCTGGGAGAAATATCAGTAACTTTAGATATGCAGATGACACCACCCTTATGGCAGAAAGTGAAGAGGAACTCAAAAGCCTCTTGATGAAAGTGAAAGTGGAGAGTGAAAAAGTTGGCTTAAAGCTCAACATTCAGAAAACGAAGATAATGGCATCTGGTCCCATCACTTCATGGGAAATAGATGGGGAAACAGTGGAAACAGTGTCAGACTTTATTTTTCTGGGCTCCAAAATGACTGCAGATGGTGACTGCAGCCA
>NW_011494944.1:3360236-3402266 GCF_000754665.1 Bison bison bison | reverse complement strand
ATTACTTTGCCAACAAAGGTTCATCTAGTCAAGGCTATGGTTTTTCCAGTGGTCATGTATGGATGTGAGAGTTGGACTGTGAAGAAAGCTGAGCGCCAAAGAATTGATGCTTTTGAACTGTGGTGTTGGAGAAGAGTCCTGAGAGTCCCTTGGACTGCAAGGAGATCCAACCCAGTCCATTCTAAAGGAGATCAGTCCTGGGTGTTCTTTGGAAGGAATGATGCTTAAGCTGAAACTCCAATTCTTTGGCCACCTCATGCAAAGAGTTGACTCATTGGAAAAGACTCTGATGCTGGGAGGGATTGAGGGCAGGAGGAGAAGGGGACGACAGAGGATTAGATGGCTGGATGGCATCACTGACTCGATGGACAAGAGTTTGGGTTAACTCCGGGGGTTGGTGATGGACAGGGAGTCCTGGCTTGCTGCAGTTCATGGACTCTCTTGCAAAGAGCCAGACACAACTGAGGGACTGAATCGAACTGAACTGAATGGTATAATTCTAAAATGACTCCAAGATGGTGGAGTAGAAGGACATACACTCATCTTCTCCTGAGAAAACTCCAAAATCACAACTCAGTGCTGAACTACTGTTGACAGGAGAATGTTGGATCCCACCAAAAAAAGATATCCCACATCCAAGGCAAAGAAGAAGCCTCAGCAAGATGGTAGAAAGGGCTAAATTGAATTTAGAATCAGACCCCATACTCACCAGAGTTGCTCAGAGGGCTCAAACAAGCCTTGTGTGCACTAGGACCCAGAGACCCCACAGAGACTGAGCCAGAACTGTGTCTGAGTGTCTCCTGTGGAGGTAAGGGTCAATAGTGCACTGCTGCATGGGCAGGAGCTCTGTGTGCTGTAGACCTGGGTATGGCATAGGACCCCTTGAAGGAGGTCGCTGTTAATCCACCATAGAGCCACCAGAACTTACACAGGACTGGGGAAACAGACTCTTGGAAGGCACAAACAAAACCTTTTGTGCACCAGGACCCAGGTGTAAGGAGCAGTGACCATAAAAGAGACTGACTCAACCTTGCCCATGAGTGTCCAGGAGTCTCCAGCAGAGGCGTGGGTAAGAGGTGGCCTGCTGCAGGATTGGGGGCACTGAGTACAGTATTGGCAGCATGGGACATTTTGACATTATCTTCATTACCTCCACCATAGTTTGGCCTCAGGTAAAACAACAGGGAGGGAACACAGTCCCATCCATCAACAGAAAATTGGATTGAAATTTTTCTGAGCGTGGTGCTACCCATCAGGACAAGACCCAGTTTCCTCCTCAATCAGCCTCTCCCATCAGGAAGCTTCCATAAACCTCTTATCCTTCTCCATCAGAGGGCAGATGAATGAAAACCACAATCACAGAAAACTAACCAATCTGATCACATGGACCTCAGCCTTCTTTAACTTAATGAAACTATGAGCCATCCCACATACGGCAACCAAAGAAGGAAGGGCCATGGCGGAGAGTTCTGACAAAATGTGGCCCATTGGAGAAGAGAATGGCAAACCACTTCAATATTCTTGCCTTGAGTACCCCATGAACAGTATGAAAAGGCAAAAAGATAGGACACGGAAAGATGAACTCCCCAGGTCGGTAGGTGCCCAATATGCTGCTTGAGGTAAGTGGAGAAATAACTCCAAAAAGAATGAAGAGATGGAGCCAAAGCAACACCACCACCCAGTTGTGGATGTGACTGGTGATAGGAGTAAGTCCAATGCTGTAAAGAGCAATACTGCATAGGAACCTGGAATGTTAGTTCTGTGAATCAAAGCAATTGGAAGTGGTCAAACAGGAGATGGCAAGAGTGAACATCAACATTTTAGGAATCAGTGAACCAAAATGGACCAGAATGGGGGAATTTAATTCAGATGACCATTATATCTACTACTGTGGGCAAGAATCCCTTAGGAGAAATGGATTAGTCATCATAGTCAACAAGAGTTTGAAATGTAGTTCTAAGATGCAATCTTAAAAATGACAGAATGATCTCTGTTCATTTCCAAGGCAAACCATTCAGTATCAGAGTATTCAGAATCCAACTCTATTCCCCGACCAGTAATGCTGAAGAAGCTGAAGTTCAATGGTTCCATGAAGACCTATAAGACCTTCTGGAACTAACAGCCAAAAAAAGGTGTCCTTTTCATTATAGGGGACCAGAACACAAAAGTAGACAGCCAAGAGATACCTGGAGTAACAGGCAACTTTGGCCTTGGAGTACAAAACAAAGCAGGGCAAAGGCTAACAAGAGTTTTGCCAAGAGAATGCACTGGTCATAGCAAACACCCTCTTCCAACAACACAAGAGAAGACTCTACACATGGACATCACCAGATGGCCAACACCAAAATCAGACTGATTATATCCTTTGCAGCTGAAGATGGAAAAGCTCTATATTATTAGTAAAAACAAGACCAGGAGTTGACTGTGGCTCAGATCATGAACTCCTAATTGCCAAATTCAGACTTAAATGGAAGAAAGTTGGGAAAATCACTAGACCATTCAGCAATGACCTAAATCAAATCACTTACAATTATACAGTGGAAGTGACAAATAGATTCAAGAGATTAGATATGATAGACAGAGTGCCTGAAAAATTATGGTCGGAGGTTCATGACATTGTACAGAAGGCAGGGATCAAGACCATCCCCAATAAAAAGAAATGTCAAAGGTAAAATGGTTGTCTGAGGAGGTCTTATAAATAGCTCTGAGAAGAGAAACGATGCAAAAGGCAAAGGAGAAAAGGAAAGATATACCCATTTGAATGCAGAGTTCCAAAGAATAGCACAGAGAGGTAAGAAAGCCTTCCTAAGTGATTAATACAAAGAAATAGAGGAAAATAATAGAATGGGAAAGACTAGAGATCTCTTCAAAAAAACCTAGAGACCCAAGGGAACATTTCATGCAAAGATGGGCGAATAAAGGACAGAAATAGTATGGACCTAACAGAAGCAAAAAATATTAAGAAGAGGTGTCAAAAATACACAGAAAAGCTATACAAAAAAGATCTTCATAACCCAGATAACCACGGTAATGTCATCACTCACCTAGAGCCAGACATCCTGGAATACAAAGTCAAGTGGGTCTTAAGAAGCATCACTATGAACAAAGCTAGTGGAGGCAATGGAATTCCAGTTAAGCTATTTCAAATCCTAAAAGATGATGCTGTGAAAGTGCTGCATTCAATCTGCCAGCACATTTGGAAAGCTCAGCAGTGGCCACTGGATTAAAGGTCAGTTTAATTCCAATCCTAAAGAAAGACAATGCCAAAGAATGCTCAAACTATTACACAATTGCATTCATCTCACACCATTAGTGGAGAAGGAAATGGCAACCCACTCCAGTATTCTTGCCTAGAGAATCCTGTGGACAGAGGAGCCTGGTGGGCTGCTGTTTATGGGTTCCACAGAGTCAGACAGGACTGAAGCAACATAGCATGTATGCATGCATTGGAGAAGGAAATGGCAACCCACTCCAGTGTTCTTGCTTGGAGAATTCCAGGGACAAAGGAGTCTGGTGGGCTGCTATCTATGGGGTCGCACAGAGTTGGACACAACTGAAGCAACTTAGCAGCAGCAACAGCAGCAGCACACACTAGTAAAGTAATGTTCAAAATTCTCCAAGCCAGGCTTCAGCAGTACCTGAACTGTGAACCTCCAGATGTTCGTGTTGGATTTAGAAAAGGCAGGGGAACCAGAGATCAAATTGCCGACATCCGTTGGATCATCAAAAAAGCAAGAGAATTTCAGAAAAATATCTACTTCTGCTTTATTGACTACACCAAATTATTTGACTGTGTGGGTCACAACAAACTGTAAAACATTCTTAAAGAGATGGGAATAGTAGATCACCTAACCTTCCTCCTGAGAAATCTGTATGCAAGTCAAGAAGCAACATGTAGAACTGGACATGAAACAACAGACTGGTTCCAAATCTGGAAAGGAGAACGTCAAGGCTGTATATTGTTACCCTGCTTATTTAACTAATATGCGGAGTGCATCACGCTTAATGTTGGGGTGGGTGAGCACAAGCTGAGATCAACATTGCCTGGAGAAATATCAATCACCTCAGATATGCAGATAACATCACCATTATGGTAGAAAGTGAAAAAGAACTAAAGAGCCTCTTGATGAAAGTGAAAGAAAAGATTGAAAAAGTTGGCTTAAAGCTCACCATTCAGAAAACCAAGATCATGGCATCTGGTCCCATCACTTCATGGCAAATATATAGGGAAACAATGGAAACAGTGAGAGAGTTTATTTTAGGGGGCTCCAAAATCACTGCAGATGGTGCCTGCAGCCATGAAATTAAAAGACACTTGCTTCTTGGAAGAAAAGTTATGACCAACCTAGACAGCATATTAAAAAGTAGAGACATTACTTTGTCAACAAAGGTCTGTCGAGTCAAAGCTATGGTTTTTCCAGTAGTCATGTATGGATATGATTTTTGGACTATAAAGAAAGCTGAGTGCTAAAGAATTGATGCTTTGAGCTTTGGTGTTGGAGAAGACTCTCGACAGTTCCTTGGACTGCAAGGAGATTCAACCTGTCCATCCTAAAGGAAATAAACCCTGAATATTCACTGGAAGAACTCATGCTGAAGCCAAAACTCCAATATTTTGTCCACCTGATGTGAATACTGACTCATTGGAAAAGACCCTGATGCTGAGAAAGATTGAAGGTGGGTAGGATAATGGAACTACAGAGGATGGTATGGTTGGATGGCATCACTGACTCGATGGACACGAGTTTGAGTAAGTTCTGGGAGTTGGTAATGGACAGGGAATCCTGGCGAGCTATAGTCCATGGGGTTGTAGTCGGACATGACTGAACGACAGAACTGAACTGAACTGAACTGAATGGTATTACTGAATTTATTTGTTAAATAACTCTAAGTGACTAAATAAACAAATGCTTACATAAATTTAGTATCCATAAAAATTCTCAAAAAATATAATACAAACTAACACAAATGATTTTCAGGATCATGACCTTGGAAAATAGCTTGTATTAAAGCTATCTGATTTCATTGATTTAATTAATACAAATATGTCTTTCCATTATTGAAACAAAAGCACTTCTGGGTTTAGAAAAAGATGTACTTTGGTTATATTGAAATATTTTGCGATTTAATTCCCACATGTAAAATTAATTCCTACTGTCAATCACTACAGATTCTGATTTGAAAAGAAATCATTTATGAGAAATTACATTTAAGTTTGTGCAATTATAATCACCTACATGATTATGGTTGAGTTGAATTTTTTAATTCAATTAGTTGATAAAGGGCTTTTATTTTTCCCCTCTATCAAAGAGGGAATGGTATATGAAAAATCACTCTTTTAAATCTCTTCACAAAAACCTTATGAAATAAATGAAGTAGAGATCAATTAATTGAAATTACAGCAATCCACTTGTTCTGTGAATCACCCCCTCACAGAAACTTTTACCAAGTTACTGACAGCCTTTGATTTTTTTTTTAGTATGATCTTGGCTTTATATACTAAGATACGTATATAAAGAATGCATCTATACAGACTTAAATATTCAACACAAGATGAAAACAAATAATATGACGTCTTTATGAAAATTTAAACTTTGATTTTTAAAATAGGCAATGATTTGAAAACCTGTGTTTTAGATTAAAAATGTTCAGTGTCGCATACCTAGTGATTCCTAAGCACGTAACTGCACCAACTTTAACACTCTGTTTCTCAACTAGAAATGCTCTGTTTATCAGTGAATCACAAAGGCGTAGCTGTCATATATCCAAGCTGGTTATTATTGCCATATAGCCACCCCTGAAATTTGTAAATTCCCAAAGAAAGGGATAGATGTTGATCCTAAGCTCTGTGACACACAGACCTCTATCACCCTGATATATACAGTCTCTGCTCCTTGAGAAGAAAGAGAAGGTATCATATTTGTCAATATATTAGTGTTAGTAAAGGTTGAAATTCTTGCTGGAAGGGGAATAAACAACTGAAATGTAGGTTAGCAGATGCCCTTCTGAAAAAAGTTCACAGGTGATGCTATCACTCCCAAATTGCCTACAAAATTTTAGTGAAGTCTAAAGAAAAATGTCTGAGCTTAGAAAACAACAACATAGCTTAGGGGAAAAAAATGTTGGAGTAAGCAACTTCAACTCCCAGCTTTCCACAGAAATATTGAAAAGCAAGTTGAAACTGTCAGAATCAATTTGTCAGAACTCTGGAAATAGGCAAAGGTTTACAGAAACCAAGTGAACAATAAATTAGGAAAAAGGAAACTAAGAAATTGTTGACTTTTTTTTTTTTGGCCTTGTCTCACTCCCTTCCTGGCACAATGGTCTTCTTGAAGCTGGCAGCCTGTGTTTCGAGTGTGGGACCTTTGTCCCTGGTTTTAAATGAAGTAGGGTGGAACTTATTTGTAATTATGTTTGACTATTCTGAATTATCTGAGGGGCTGACACAAGATGATAGTTTCTGTTTTGCCTACCATGGAATTCACTCAGGATAGAGAAGCAGCGGGCATTTCTTGAAAACATTGCAAGCAAATTAAAAACCTGCAACCGCATGTTTAAAAAGAAAATAAATAAAAAAAAACCTGCAGCCGCCTGGGGCTAAAGACTACAATTGAGACACACAATAGAAGGCCTGAAGCCCAGAATGAAAAGGTAGGGAGAGTTTCTTTAGGAAATTAGGGCATTCTAAAACACCTGCATGCACTGAGAAATTTAAAAAGCCACACTCATGCCCAAGGCATGAGATGATCAGATAAGAATTGAGAACGCCCTAGGCTTTCACAAAAATAAAGTTAAGATAGTTGTTCCAATTTTTTTCTCTAGAAATTTTTTATTATTAGATCTCATATTTTAGTCAATGATTCACTTTTAACTTTATTTTTGTATATGCTGTGAGGTAGGGTATTAAATTTAGAAATTTCCACCTTTCCAGCTTAGAGACTTGCCATTCATCATATCTTAGTCAATATTAGCAAAATCAAAATCAGCAGGTCTATATTGTCTTCCAATTATATTTTTCTCCAAATGTCCATTTTCTTTGTTAAGTTTATCATGCTGGAGTGGTGATTGTATCTTTTCTTATTATTTTAATCCAGTTTATTACCAAATTATACATAGCCTTTTTGAAAAATATGGAGACTTTACTTATCTCTGAATTCATGCTACTCTTCTACTCTTCCAGCTAACAGTTCCAACAGTACTGTGAATCACTGCAATAATTCTGTTACTGCCAAATCCATTTATATCTTATACTGGCAGCAACTATTAAAATTCCATGCTTAAAACATTTTAAAGTATATAAAATAAAAGCATGTTTTTCTGGCATTCAGTGGTCTTTTTAAAAAATTATTTTTAGCTATATCTATAGCATTCAAAGGGAGAGTCCTATTTGGGGCTTAGCAAGGTCATGCAAAGCTTGACCTTCCAGGTCATCCATAAATCATTAGGATACACCTTCCCTATCCTGAGTTTAAAATTTAGGTCTAAAGAGGATAGGGTGCTGGGCTTCTCAGGTGGTGCTCATGCTAAAAACCCTGCCTGCGGATGCAGGAGACATAAGAAATGTGGGTTCGATCCTTGGGTCGGGAAGATCCCCTGGAGAAGGAAATGGCAACCCATTCCAGTATTCTTGCCTGGAGAATCCTATGGACAGGAGAACCTGGCAGACTATAGTCCATGGGGTTGCAAAGAGTTGGACACAACTGAAGTGACTTAGCAGAGCACAGCACAGCACAGGATAGGGTCCAGTTTTGTGTCTGAATGGGCAGTTTGGGACTGTGTAGGGGCGAGAGTGAGCTTGCAATTTTAACCAGGGAGTTGGACAAAGTGTTAAGCAGTAGCTTGAGGAATAAAGCCAATGAACAAAATGAGCTTTGGGCAGTGACCAAGGAATAATTAGGATGGAACTGGCAGTTAAGGACACCTTATCCATCAGCCAATACTCTGGACAAGCTATGGTACAGATTGCATGGCTAGGAGCCCAGGTATAATGATTATCTCATACCTCTTATAATAAGCTCTAATCAACCACTTGAGACAGGGTATAAACAATAAATTGTGTGTTAGTGTTGGTATCCAAGCACAAGGTGAGTATGCATTTAGTAGAAATCCACAGTAACACAGGAAATGCAATGGACTGATGGCTATTGCCATATTTCTCATATGTGCTGACCCATTTCCAAATACATTGTTGATAGCATGTGCTAAGTTTCTGCTTTCATTATATGTAAGAATGTATAGCAATACTGGAAGATGATAGCTTAAAGGTATAAATTTTCTGTACAGCCTCAAGAAGCTTTTTATTTCTTAAAAAATGATCATTTGAATAATATTTGGAAAGTACTTAGAAATTTTTGGAAAGTTTAAGAAAAAATATAATTGTGCCACTTTTCTTTAGTATAAAAACAGGTGTAAAGCTAACCTCCTAAATAATTAAAAAAAAAAAATTACCAGATTTTAAGGCTTCTGAAAAATGTAGAATTTTGAACTATCTTGGATGTTTTTCCTCTGTTTGGAATTCATATTTGTTCTTCTCTTTTATCTTGTGAAATTGGCAACATTAATGTTCTTAAAATAACTGTTTTACTGGGTAAAGGATGGTTAAATATAATATAAATAATTTTACTTAATGTGTAAGTTCAAAGTATTAGTAATAATAAAATTAATAAAAATAAAATAAAGATACTGGATGACCCTGACAAGCAATTATCATTATAGGATTTGAAATATGAAAACTAGGAAGGAAAAGGAATTAGCCTGAAACAACATTTCGATCTTAACCAATCAATTTTATGTAATTGTCATTAATTTTTCTTTAGGTAAGTTCTTGGAAAAGAGCAAAGAAATGTTAAAATTACATATAAGACTAAAGTGTGATATTTTTAAAAAATGAAAAATATAATGAGAATAAAAAAGAGGCAAATCTTAATAATCCACACAGTATCTACCTGATTATACTAGATCCCTAACTAGAAGAACAATAAAAACAATCAAGGAAACTCATTTCCACATATCATGATCATACAGAAATAAATAAAATATATCAATTTGGCATTTACTAGATATGGTAAATTAGTATTTCATCTTTGGCATTTTGATGGTGAAGAAACAAAGTCTGCCATAACTTTTAAAGATACCACAAAAATTAACTGTAAAAATCATGAAAATATAATGCTATTTAAATAAATGTGCTTCCTGTTTTTCTTATAGCTGCTTTTTGGTTTGAGAATCGACAGATAACTTATTACAGGGGCTATAGAATAATGTAAGCAAAATTTTAAAAACATGACAAAATGCTGGAAATCAGAAGTTTATAGATATTGTGACTATGAAGAGAAAATAACACAAAATATCAACTAGCTTTTAAAAATTGTTTAAGAATCACTAAGCAGTATATTCTGTGCTACTGGCTATCACCTTAAAAACTTAGGTGTAAGATAAACTTAGGTGTAAATATTTAACTTAGTGTAAGATATGAATGGACCTCAGTAGTTAGGAAAAAATCCTATCTGATACCACTGGTGCCTGCCTCATAGTATCTTGGTCTCACCTTTGATTTCATCTTCAACCTCAGCAGATATTCATGCCTAGGCATTCATTCACTTTGTGCTGTAGAAATCTTGCACAGGCACATTCCTCCTACCTTATATTTGTTGCCCTGGGATTTCTCCAGTGTAGTGAATACCAACAGAAAACCTCGTTGAAGTGGGAATGAATTAATGTACTGAGAACAATCTCCAACCAGTGGTGGTAGTTGTTCAGTCACTAAATCATGTCCAAATCTTCGTGACCCCCATGGACTGCAGCACTCCAGACTCCTCTGTCCTTCATTATCTCCTGGAGTTTGCTCAAATTTTTGTCCACTGATGCTAGTCAGTGATGCTATCTAGCCATCTGTCCCTCTGCCACCCCTTCTCCTTTTACCTTCAATCTTTCCCAGCATCATGGTCTTTTCCAAATGAGTTAGCTCTTAGCATCAAGCAACCAAAGTATTGGCACTGCGTTTTCAGCATCAGTCCTTCCATTGAATATTCAGGGTTGATTTCCTTTAGAATTGATTATTACTGCTACTGCTAAATCACTTCAGTCGTGTCCGACTCTGTGTGACCCCATAGATGGCAGCCCACCAGGCTTCCCCGTCCCTGGGATTCTCCAGGCAAGAACACTGGAGTGGGTTGCCATTTCCTTAAGTAATTGTAGTTTTGCATTGTTGAACTTTGCTGTTTGATATTGGAATTTATTTTTAAATAAATGTGATTATGTTATACAACATTTCAATGTACATTTCTCGCTTTATGCTTTTTTGCTAATGCCTTATTAGTGTTAGTCGCTCAGTCATATCCAACTCTTTGCTTTATTTGCTGGTTATATTTATTTTAGACTAGGGGAATGATGTTAGGAAAAAGCAAATTTGAGTGATTTTCTTATTCAAGTTCAAAATGAGTCATAAGGCAGTGGAGACAACTCTCAACATTAACAATGCATTTAGTCCAGAAACTGCTAAAGAACATACAGTGCAGTGGTGGCTCAAGAAGTTTTGCAAAGGAGACAAGAAGCTTGAAGATACGCTGTTCAGTGGCTGACCATCAGAAGTTGACAATGACCAGTTGAAGGGATCATTGAAGCTGATCCTCTTATAACAACACAAGAAGTTGCCAATTAATTCAGCATCAACAATTCTAAGGTCATTCAGCATTTGAAGTAAATTGGAAAGGTGAAAAAGCTCCATAAATGGGTGCCTCATGAGCTGACCACACATCAAAAAACATAGTCATTTTAAATTGCTGTCTTCTCTTATTCTGTGTAGCAACAGCAAACCATTTCTTGATCTGATTGTGCGATGAAAACTGGATTTTATAAGACAACTGGCACTGATCATTTCAGTGGTTGGATTGAGAAGAAACCCCAAAGCTCTTCCTAAAGCAAAACTGCACCAAAAAAAAAAAAAAGACCACTGTTAGGTGGTCTGCTGCCCATTTGATCCATGGTTTTCTGAATTCTAGCAAAACCATTACAACTGAGAACTATGCTCAACAAATCAATGAGATGCACTGAAAATTGCAAGATCTACAGCCAGCATTAATGAACAGAATGGGCCCAATTCTTCTGCATGACAATGCATAACTGCACATCGCACAAAAAAACACTTCAAAAGTTGAACTAATTGGGTTACAAAGCTTTGCTCATCCACCATATTCTCTTGACCTCTTACCAATCTACTACCACTTCTTCAAGCATCTGGACAACTTTTTGTGGGGAAAATGCTTCCGCAACCAGCAGAAGGCAAAAATACTTTCCATGAGTTCATCGAATCCTGATGAATTTTTATGCTACAGGAATAAACTAACATTTCTCATTGGCAAAAATGTCTTGATTGTAATTGTTCCTATTTTGGTTAATAAATATGTGTTTGAGCCTAGTTATAATGATTTAAAATTCATGGTCCGAAATCATCATTACTTTTCCACCAACCTAATAGTTTAATTTCTTGCAGTCCAAGGGACTCTCAAGAGTCTTCTCTGGCATTACAATTCAAAAGCATCAATTCTTCAGTTCTCAGCCTTCTTTACAGTCCATCTTTCACATGCATACATGACTACTGGAAAAATAGATATGAGAGTGGACCATAAAGAAGGCTGAGAGGTGAAGAATTGATGCTTTTGAGCTGTGGTGTTGGAGAAGACTCTTGAGAGCCATTTGGACAGCAAGGAGATCAAACCAGTCAATCCTAAAGGAAATCAACCCTAGATATTCATTGGAAGGACTGATGCTGAGCTGAAACTCCAATACTTTGGCTGCTGCTGCTAAGTCACTTCAGTTGTGTCCAACTCTGTGCGACTGCATAGACAGCAGCCCATCAGAATCCCCCATCCCTGGCATTCTCCAGGCAAGAACACTGGAGTGGGTTGCCATTTCCTCCTCCAATGCATGAAAGTGAAAAGTGAAAAGTGAAAAGTGAAAAGTGAAAATGAAGTCGCTCAGTTGTGTCTGACTCTTCACGACCCCATGGACTACAGCCCACCAGGCTCCTCCGTCCATGAGATTTTTCCAGGCAAGAGTACTGGAGTGGGGTGCCATTGCCTTCTCCGAATACTTTGGCTACTAGATGCAAAGAGCCAACTCACTGGAAAAGACCCTGAGGCTGGGAAAGATTGAGGGCAAAAGGAGAAGTGGGTGATAGAGGATGAGATGGTTTGATGGAATTATCAACTCAGTGGACATGAGTTTGAGTAAAATCTGAAAGTGAAAGACAGTGAAGGAAGCCTGGCATGCTGCAGTCCATGGGTTCACAGAGAGTTAGACATGACTGAGCTACTGAACAATGACAACAGCTGGAAAAATCATAGTTTTGACTGTACAGACTTTTGTCAGCAAAGTGATGTCTCTGCTTTTTAATATGCTGTCTAGGTTTGTCATAGCTTTTCTTCCAAGGAGCAAGTTATCTTTTAATTTCATGGCTGCAGTCACTGCCTGCAGTGATTTTGGAGCCCAAGAAAATAAAATCTGTCACTATTTCCACTTTTTCGTCTTCTATTTGCATGAAGTGATGAGACTGGATGCCATGATCTTAGTTTTTTTGTTGTTGTTGTTTTTTAATGCTGCATTTGAAGCCAGCTTTTCACTCTGCTCTTTCACCCTCATCAAAAGATCCTTTAGTTCCTCTGCACTGTCCTTGGGGAGGTATCATCTGCATATGTGGAGTAAAGAGTGAAGTGAGACAGGTTTCTCTCTGACCTTATGAAGATAATGCTCAGTTCAGTTCAGTTCAGTTCAGTTCAGTTGCTCAGTTGTGTCCGACCCTTTGGGATGCCATGGACTGCAGCACGCCAGGATTCCCTGTCTGTCACCAACTCCTGGAACCTACTCAAACTCATGTTCATTGAGTCAGTGATGCCAACCAATCGTCTCATTCTCTGTCGTCCCCTTCTCCTCCTGCCTTCAATCTTTCCTAGCCTCAGGGTCTTTTCAAATGAGTCAGTTCTTCACATCAGGTGGCCAAATATTGGAATTTCAGCTTTAGCATCAGTCCTTCCAATGAATATTCAGGATTGATTTCTTTTAGGATGGACTGGTTGAATCTCTTCGCTGCCCAAGGGACTCTCAAGAGTCTTCTCCAACACCACAGTTCAAAAGCATCAGTTCTTCAGTGTTTAGCTTCTTTATACTCCAATTCTTACATCTGTACATGACTATTGGTAAAACCATAGCATTGCCTAGATGGACCTTTGTTGTTGGTCATAACTTCTCTTCCAAGGAGCAAGCATCTTTTAATTTCATGGCTGCAGTCACCATCTGCAGTAATTTTGGAGCCCCCAAAATTAAGTCTGCTACTGTTTCCATTGTTTCTCCATCTATTTGCCATGAAGTGATAGTACCAGATGCCATGAGCTTAGTTTTCTGAATGTTGAGTTTTAAGCCCACTTTTTCACTCTCTTCTTTCACTTTCATTAAGAGGCTCTTTAGTCTTCTTTGCTTTCTGCCATAAGTGTGCTGTCATCTGCATATCTGAGGTTATTGATATTTCTCCTGACAATCTTGATAAAGCTTGGAGGGATTCTTATGCTCTTCAGAAAATTTCTGGTGGTGTTAATCCCTAATGCTACATTACATTAACTTTTTCTCCTTTTCTATTTCTCTTTTGTCCTTCACTTTTGTTCCCAAGGTTTAACTTCATAAATACAAGTCTATAAATAAGGTTTTGCTATAGGAAAACCTCTCTCTCTTTGTTCCACAAAGATACACACCTCACACTTCCATAGACCTAAAATAACAATTCATTACATTACCCTTTCCCTTACATATTATGCTGTCTCCTGATATTTTCTATTATTTTTTCTCTTAATTTTTTTTTTATGTTTAGACATCTATTATAGTCTTGTGTCTATTGTTTCACTAAATTTACTTTAATTCATGCTATATTATCTTACTACACTAAATTTATTTTACTAAATTTAATTTACCACATGCTATTGAATTATTACCCTGCATTTGAAAAAATAAACAGTCTAAATGATACCAAAACAACTCATCAGCTCAGTTAGTTGTATCAAAATAATCCCTTGGCTCCATGACATAGAAAATGATAAGTTTTAGGTTTTTTTTTAAATGTATAGACCTTTCTTTTTCTTTCTTTCTTTAAACTACCAATGTCCAAGATTAGCACAAAATATTATTAAAGAGTTACCGAGCACTAACTGCTTTCTCAGTGTTGCTTTATGTATAATGTAAATGAAAAGAAAAAAATGCAGATATAGCTCAGTTTGCCATACTATTTACCATTGTCTGAACTCTGATAAATCTTTGCCTTTTTTTTTAACATATAATCTCCTTATACGACTTGACATTGGCTATAAAATAAGCTACTTTTTCTATTTCTCATCTTCATTTTTAAAGATAGGAAATATTCCTGTGATAAAATAATTCTGTAAGCAATGGTCATGCAAAATGTAGTTTTCTCTACTTCTGACAAAATGTTTGCAAGTTTAAAAATGGGTATGTGTCTAGTAATATGCCTTGCACATTGCTTTCTCTGTTTTCTCTGTTGTTATATTTAATTGCAAGTCTACTGAGTCTCTCATTTTCTTTGAAAGGTGGTGAATTGTATTCCATAAATCTTAATCAAATTAAAACTGTCCTAAAATATAATTAAAGCAATCTGAAAATGGCTGCCTCTAAAAGACATCTTTGTAATATAATGGAAGCAGTTGTAAGTGGTCTATTCTCTGAACTAACACACTCCCCAAAAGATAAATTACAATATTTTGTGAAAGCCATCTTTTAATTGCATGGCCATCATTAATCACCTAGCAAACAATAGCTACTGACAACTTAATGAAAATTCCTAATAGAAATTATTAAATAACTTGTGTGGTCTTTTTTATGTGCACAGTGCTAGTTTCACAAGACAGCTGAATCTCCATGAAAAGAACATCTTAATATTCAATATTCTTATAACTTCATTAGTTATGACCCTCTTATCAGTGATCCATTTATATGCACATTACCAGGGCTATTGCCTCTTTTCCAGATGCTAAGACATCTGTGTCTTCCATAGCATCCTCCACCTAACAGTGTTTCTCTACTACTGCATGCAGAGTATTTTTGGAAATCTTCCCAAACCACTCACAAACACACAAAGTATGATAGACGATTTCCTGTAGAATCTTTGTGCATTTAATCCTGAAATATTTGCATTTCTGTCTCCCCAAGTAAGATTTGAGTTGACTAATTAAACTTGTCTTACTTTATTTATCTTTGTATTTGTTCAAAGTGATTTGATGGAGGGATAGTAAATCAATAAAAATTAAACCTCATAAGTGACTAGAGACTAAATTTACTCACATTGCCAGTCATCCATGCATAAGTGGTAGAATCTCCATAAAATCTCTAGAGATCAAGGCTCAGAGGAGCACCTCTGTCTAGTAATACTTCATGTGTAGCCACATACCAATGTCAGTAGAATAACACTGGCCTGACTTCACAGGGAGAGAAAGACGGGACAAGATTCTGCTCCATGAGTCTTCTGACAAATTTTCATTTGTTATGGCAATAACCATAATTGTGAGTATGAAAGTTTTCAGTGAGTTCTGTGAGTACTTCTGGTGAATTAAAACTGATGGTGATTTTGGGAAACCCTCAAACTTGCTATAGGAGTCATAAGTAAAAGTGGTTTTATGTGGATTGTTCCCTTTAGGCAGTTGTATAATTCCTCATAATAATGAACTTCACATTTTATTATTGTACTCCTTTTCTCATCAAGGAAGTATCTTTTGGTTTTTCTTGACTTACTATCTGCCTGCTATTTTCCTGGCCCATGAAACTTACTGAGTAATAAGACCTACTTGAAAGACCTGCATATGTAGATATCAAATTAGGGAGTTACATGAGAAACATGCTGCCTGCTGAGGCTTGAAGATGGAATAGAGGGATGAAAGAGGATGATGAATTATGCTGCATGAAATAGATTAAGAAAAACATTGAGGGACTATGTAATGCAGAAACTGAAATTTATTGAGAATGAATGTTTTCTTCAGTATCTACAGAAAAGAAATAGATAATTTGAGTTCAAATGTTTTCTTTTTTTTTTAATACTAAGCTTATGTTTTAATTAATTATTTGTTTTATTTTTTTACTTTACAATATTGTATTGGTTTTGCCATACATTGACATGGATACTCCATGGGTGTATATGTGTTCCCCATCCTGAACCCCCCGCCCACCTCCTCCCCATCCCATCCCTCTGGGTCATCCCAGTGCATCAGCCCCGAGCACCTTGTATCCTGCATCGAACCTGGACTGGTGATTCATTTCACATATGATAATGTACATGTTTCAATGCCATTCTCCCATAATATCCCGCCCTCGCCCTCTCCCACAGAGTGCAAAAGACTGTTCTATACATCTGTGTCTCTTTTGCTGTCTCTCATACAGGGTTATTGTTACCATCTTTCTAAATTCCATATATATACATTAGTATACTGTATTGGTGTTTTTCTTTCTGGCTGACTTCACTCTGTATAATAGGCTCCAGTTTCATCCACCTCATTAGAACTGATTCAAATGTATTCTTTTTAACGGCTGAGTAATACTGCATTGTGTATATGTACATAGCTTTCTTATCCATTCATCTGCTGATGGGCATCTAGGTTACTTCCGTGTCCTGGCTATTATGAACAGTGCTGCGATGAACATTGGGGTACATGTGTCTCCATCAATTCTAGTTTCCTTGGTGTGTATGCCCAGTAGTGGGATTGCTGGGTCATAAGGCAGTTCTATTTCCAGTTTTTTAAGGAATCTCCACACTGTTCTCCATAGTGGCTGTACTAGTTTGCATTCCCACCCAACAGTGTAAGAGGGTTCCCTTTTCTCCACACCCTCTCCAGCATTTATTGCTTGTAGACTTTTGGATCACAGCCATTCTGACTGGCGTGAAATGGTACCTCGTAGTGGTTTTGATTTGCATTTCTCTGATAATGAGTGATGTTGAGCATCTTTTCATGTGTTTGTTAGCCATCTGTATGTCTTCTTTGGAGAAATGTCTGTTCAGTTCTTTGGCCCACTTTTGGATTGGATCATTTATTTTTCTAGAATTGAGCTGCAGGAGTTGCTTGTGTATTTTTGAGATTAATTCTTTGTCCGTTGCTTTCTTTGCTATTATTTTCTCCCATTCTGAAAGCTGTAGTTGCTTATAGTTTCCTTTGTTGTGCAGAAGCTTTTAATTTTAATTAGGTCCCATTTGTTTATTTTTGCTTTAATTTCCAATATTCTGAGAGGTGGGGCATAGAGTATCCTGCAGTGATTTATGTCAGAGAGTGTTTTGCCTATGTTCTCCTCTAAGAGTTTTATAGTTTCTGGTCTTTCATTTAGATGTTTAATCCATTTTGACTTTATTTTTGTGTATGGTGTTAGAAAGTGTTCTAGTTTCATTCTTTTACAAGTGGTTGACCAGTTTTCCCAGCACCACTTGTTAAAGAGATTGTCTTTTCTCCATTGTATATTCTTGCCTCCTTTGTCAAGGGTAAGGTTCCATAGGTGCATGGATCTCTTTCTGTGCTTTCTGTTGTGTTCCATTGATCTATAGTTCTGTCTTTGTGCCAGTATCATACTGTCTTGTTGCTTTGTACTAGAGACCAAAGTCAGGCAGGTTGATTCCTCCATTTCCATTCTTCTTTCTCAAGATTGCTTTGGCTATTCGAGATTTTTTGTATTTCCATACAAATTGTGAAATTATTTGTTCTAGTTCTCTGAAAAATACCATTGGTAGCTTGATAGGGATTGCATTTAATGTATAGTTTTCTTTGGGTAGTGTACTCATTTTCACTATATTGATTCTTCTGATCTGTGAACTCTATATATTTCTCCCTCTATTTGTGTCCTCTTTGATTTCTTTCACCAGTATTTTATAGTTTTATATATATAGGTTTTTTGTTTCTTTAGGTAGATATATTCCTAAGTATTTTATTCTTTTCGTTGCAATGGTGAATGGGATTGTTTCCTTAATTTGTCCTTATGTTTTCTCATTGTTAGTGTATAGGAATACATAGGAGCACTGCAATATGTAAGACAAATGCTAATAAGTATGAAAGGGGAAATTAACAATAACACAATAATAATGGGAGACTTTAATACCCCACTCACACTTATGGATAGATCAACTAAACAGAAAAATAACAAGGAAACACAAACTTTAAATGATACAATAGACCAATTAGACCTAATTGATATCTATAGGACATTTCACACCAAAACAATGAATTTCACCTTTTCTCAAGTGCACACAGAATCTTCTCCAGGATAGATCACATCCTGGGCCATAAATCTAGCCTTGGTAAATTAAAAAAAAAAAAAAATGAAATCATTCCAAGCATCTTTTCTGACCACAATGCAGTAAGATTAGATGTCAATTACAGGAGAAAAACTATTAAAAATTCCAACATACGGAGGCTGAACAACACGCTGCTGAATAACCAACAAATCGCAGAAGAAATCAAAAAAGAAATTAAAATATGTATAGAAACAAGTGAAAATGAAAACACAACAACCCAAAACCTATGGGACACTGTAAAAGCAGTGCTAAGGGGAAGGTTCATAGCAATACAGGCTTACCTCGAGAAATGAGAAAAAGGTCAAATAAATAACCTAACTCTACACCTAAAGCAACTTCTAGGGTTCGTAGAAGGAAAGAAATCTTAAAAATTAGGGCAGAAACAAATGTAAAAGAAACAAAAGAGACCATAGAAAAAAATCAACAAAGCCAAAAGCTGGTTCTTTGGGAAGATAAATAAAATTGACAAACCATTAGCCAGACTCATCAAGAAACAAAGGGAGAAAATTCAAATAACAAAATTAGAAATGAAAATGGAGAGATTACAACAGACAACACAGAATACATAGGATCATAAGAGACTATTATCAGCAACTATATGCAAATATTTTCTATTTTATTTGGAAAGCATGAATTAGAGGCATGGTGGGTTGTGTTCCCAGAAAGAGCTGGTCCAGAGGGATTTAAATAAAACATACAAATAATTGCATATTTTATGTTTTGGAAAGGTAAAATCATAGCTTATCAGTAAAGAGTTAAAAGAAGGATGTGAGAAATAGGAAATGTTCTCAATTTTTATAAAGAAAGAGATGACAAAGATAATATTATTTAAGTATTAAGTATTTATTTAAATTACTTTAAAGTAGTGGGAAACTTTCTGAAAAAAATAATAAGTAAAATAAATCTTTAAATCTAGAACAAAGATACCACCAAATAGTCTCCCATATTCAATTTATTCTATGGGATGCCTTTGTCATTGATTAATTAATACTTCCCCTGTGATTTATATGGCTCATTTTTATGTGAATGTAATCTCAGAATATGTAAAATACCCTGAATGCTTTTGGAAGTTATAACGGAATTCAGACATAATCTCTCTCTTTGTAGTCTAAATTGTCTAATTGTTGACAAGCCATCATTTCATGGGCATCTGCTATCTTCCCCATGAGTAAAATGAAATGCCATGTGTTTCTTGAATGTGGTGGTTTCATTCCATTGCTGAAGGCATGTTCCCTAACTTTAAATGGATTTATCTAGACCCATACTCAAGAGTCTCTAAGCTCCTATTCTTTCTTTCCTTTCTCCTAGTGAATATAAAATAAACCTGGAAAGAAATGAGCTCATTATGCTATTCCCTTTGAAATAAAAACAACAGCAATACCATTCAGGCAGAAGCTGATTTTATAGCTTAAGGCATTTCTTTTAGTGTTTCTCTGTATTTCCTCTTGAGTACTAGTATATGAACTTGCCCAAGTTCTCCAGTCTAAGTCAGCTCCCTGTTGAACTTTAAGAAGCTCTGATTACACTTGGAAAAATTTCCCCCAGAAGAAAAGATTATGTCCTTGGCATTGACAATCTAACAAGTTACTGTTTTGGGACTTAGGTTTCTGCAACTCACCAGCATCATTACTAAGAGCTCCTGAAGAGGTTATTCTTATGGCAAAAATAACTATAATTGTATCCTTGAAAAATGACTCTTTTCTGCTGTTGTGTGAGTATAAGAAGGAATGGAAAAATTAGTTAAAAGTTAGCTAATATTCCTCTGAATTCTCATTGAATCACATTCTCATTGTATCTAAGCAATTCCTACAGTTAAGACCAGGATATTTGATAGAGTATATTAATTTGCTTATTTTCCAGCTTCACTGAGATACAATTGACAAATAAAATTCTAAGATATTTAAGTATACAATGTGATGATCTGATATACACATGCACTCTGAAAGGATTTCCCCATCCCATCAAGTACATTAATTCTTTTTGAAAACTGCATTATGGGATTTCTAGGGACCAAAGCATAGTATTAGTGTGAGATGATAAGGATTTTAAATATTATGGAATTGATTTCTGGAACTCAAGAAATTGTAATCATTTTAGAAAACCAAAGTATTAGAAATTTAGATCTATCAAATGTTGTTAAAAACCACACTGTAATCATTTTACTGTCAAGAAATTAAAAAAAAAAATCAATATTCTGATAACATATTTTAGCATCAGAAAATTAACATCATTTAAAAAATACTTACCAAATATCTATTGATAGGAATAATGAGGACTCTATGAATTATGTGGGGTTTCCCCAGTGGCTCAGTGATAAAGAATCTGCCTGCAGTGCAGGACAAGTGTTCATTCCCTGGTTTGGGAAGATCCCTTGGAGCATGAAATGACAACCCACTCTAGTGTTCTTGCCTGAGAAATCCCATGGATAGGGGAGCCTGGTGGGTTACAGTCCACGGCAGTCACTAAGAGTCAGACATGACTGATCAACTAAATAACAACAATGAATTATGTGAGATTTTTTTTCTCTTAAAGACAATAAATCATCATTGAGATTAAGTGATACCTAAAACAATTCTAAAAAAAAGTGGTAAATAAGGATGATAATTACTTGATGATGTAAGTATGATACATAGCACTTACTATGCATGGGGAACTATTTTTATCACTTCAGTTATTTAATTTATTATCACAACCAATCTAGGTGTTATTGTTATCCACTGTTTGGAAACATGTTACCCGATGTAGAAAGAGTTAAATTTTTTCAAGGTTGCACAGCTGGTAGATATCAGGCTGAGATTTAAACCTCAGCAGTCTGACTTGATAGTCTGTTCACTATCAGAAATTACAAGGCAGTAAAATCATTGGCAATGAAGAAGTTAAAAACATATATATAGAAGAGTGTGATTTTAGTGCTAAGGAAACCTAATACTAATCTTGGCTCCACTGTTTTTAACTGTGTGCCTTAAACTCACTGCAGCTATTCCATCATTCATAAAATTTTAACAGTTAACATATCCTAAATACTTATTGACACTTGTTCTAAGCAATTTGTATGTGTTAATTCATCTCATACTTTTAATGAGACCATGTGGTTAAATGCTATTATTTCTCTTCCATTTTACCTATAAGGAAACTGTGTCCCTGAAAGTTTAATAATTTGCCTAAGATCATATTAGTTGGCATCCTCCCAAAGATAGTGTGTTTTCATATTATACTTTCTTAATCACTATGCTGTCAAGCCCTAGTACAACGTAGGTGCTCAAAACAATGATGATAATATCCTTATTTTATATGTAATTACACATAATCGATCCTATTTATATACAGAAATGTGGTATGTCAATGTAAGCAGAGAAACTTGCATGCGAGAAATAAGATGCGTCAATGCTACATCAACCAACAAGTAGCTCTGTGATGCAGTTTTTAATTAACTTCAAGCACTCTGTTCCAAACTCACCTGAGCTACACTAGACAGATGCCAAAGATGTATACTGACTGAGGAACTCTGAACTTATTGGCCAAATCTCAGAGATAAAAGGATCCTTTAATATTTTATTATGTTGAGTTTATATATGAGGGATTGTAAGAGAATCATGGTGTTCCTGGATTATGTTGACAGTCTTATCTTCCTTGTGTTCCTCATGAGTAGGATCATAAGGAACATTCAGCCAATTGCTGGGGGAAAGATGACAGGCTAGCTGAAAAATGAGAGGGACAGTTTTCTCAAAATAGCTTATTTCTCTCTAATAACTACAGCTTAAAAGAGAAAACTGGCTTATGAAACCAAATAATTTAAATGATTAGCTCTATATAAATTTGTATGTGTTGTGCTGAGTCGCTTCAGTCTCGTCAAACTCTTTGCAACTCTATGTATTGTAACCTGTGAGGCTTTTCTGTCCTTGAAATTCTCCAGGCAAAAATCCTCGAGTGGGTTGCCATGCCCTCCAGGGGACCTTCCCAACCTAGGGATCTAACCCACATCTCCTGAATCTCCTGCATTGCAGGCAGATTCTTTTCCACTGAGCTACTGGAGAAGCCACATGTATTTTGTGTGTGTGTGTGTGTGTGTGTGTGTGTGTGTGTGTTTGTATGTGTTGATTTACATGTGTGTCTGATTTGCTGTAGAAAAATAATTGCCTTACTAGTTGGAATACTGACTTTAGAGACCTATGTTATCATCTTAAGAAGTCTGACTAACTGAGAACACCATGCTATGAGGAAGCTCAAGTCACATAGAAAGATCACATGTATGTATTTAGGCTGACAGAAGACAGCTGTCATTAACCACCAGACATGAGAGTGAGGAAGTTTCTAGATCATATTCTTTTCTAGCTATTGAGTCACTCTGAGCAGTTAGTCTTCTTGACTTGTCAGCACATCATGGAGCAAGACAAGAAGCCGTTGCTTCTGGACCTACCTGAACTCCTAACTCATAGAATCTGTCAACCACTAAGACATGGGTTTATTTGCTAGGTAACTGTGAAAAGAAGTGTCAGGAAAGACTGAGCTGTGACCAAAGACCTCCATGTTTGCTTCCTGTGCCTGACTTTTGCCGAATAACTAAATTAAAACTGCTGAATAGATGCGGAGTTGTCAAAAGGAAAGAATAATGCTGAGAACTGGACTTTTTCTGGCCTAAAGAAAATATACTTTTCCCTTGTAACACTGAGATGTGCAGAACAATTTTACTCGCTAATCCAAATTATTAGTAAACAACTCACAAAGGCCTGAATTAACTTGTTTCTTTTCCTCTTTCAAAATCCTACTCATCACCTCCCCTCCACCCCCAATGGGGACACTGTTCTCAATTCTTCCAGAATTTCTGATCCCCAAATTGTAATTATAAAACCCCAAGTAAACTACCCTTTTGCTTGTTTATTGTTCATAGTTCTTTTGCTTGACAGTACAATAATAGCTACAATAGATAGTCAGTGCCAAAGATGATGACTAACTACTTATAACAAGCTTGTTCAGTTCCACATACATAGTCTTGGAGTGAAAAATCACAAAAGGCACAGAGAGCTTGCTGGTTGCAAATGTGGCATTTTCCCAGAACTCAATAGCTGTTGATTAAACAACAAAAGAAAGCACATTTTATGTCAATGTGTGGTCTTCCTAACCCTTTTCCATTATAGATTTTTCAAATTGCAAACAAATACTCTTTGGGAAGTTTAAGCAATTGAAATTTCCTGTCAAGGCAAAAATTAGACATCCATCTTTCTATATTCACTGAACTAAGATTATTTAGGTATAAACTATTGAATTCAATACCTTCTATACATGAAAGTCAGCATCTGCTTAGAAAATTCAGTTAATCTTGAGAAAAAATACTATCAATCACAGTTTAACAGTTTTAATAGTATCATAATTTTTGATGATCTAATCTTGCCCTGGGAGGCCTTACAAATAGCTGTGAAAAGAAGAGAGGCAAAAGCAAAAGATAAAAGGAAAGATATAAGCATCTGAATGCAGGGTTCCAAAGAATAGCAAAGAGATAAGAAAGCCTTCCTCGGCGATCAATGCAAAGAAATAGAGGAAAACAACATAATAGGAAAGACTAGAGATCTCTTCAAGAAAATTAGAGATACCAAGGGAATATTTCATGCAAAGATGGGCTCAATAAAGGACAGAAATGGTATGGACCTAACAGAAGCAGAAGATATTAAGAAGAGGTGGCAAGAATACACAGAAAACTGTACAAAAAATATCTTCATGACCAAGATAATCACGATGGTGTGATCGCTGACCTAGAACCAGACATCCTGGAATGTGAAGTCAAGTAGGCCTTAGAAAGCATCACTGCAAACAAAGCTGGTGGAGGTGATGGAATTCCAGTTGAGCTATTTCAAATCCTGAAAGATGATGCCGTGAAAGTGCTGCACTCAATATGCCAGCAAATTTGGAAAGCTCAGCAGTGGCCACAGGACTGGAAAAGATCAGTTTTCATTCCAATCCCAAAGAAAGGCAATGCCAAAGAATGCTCAAACTACCACACAGTTGCACTCATCTCACACGCTAGTAAAGTAATGCTCAAAATTCTCCAAGCCAGGCTTCAGCAATTCATGAACCATGAACTTCCAGATGTTCAAGCCGGTTTTAGAAAAGGCAGAGGAACCAGAGATCAAATTACCAACATCTGCTGGATCATAGAAAAAGCAAGAGAGTTCCAGAAAAACATCTATTTCTGCTTTATTGACTATGCCAAAACCTTTGACTCTGTGGATCACAATAAACTGTGGAAAATTCTGAAAAAGATGGGAATACCAGACCACCTGACCTGACTCTTGAGAAACCTATATTCAGGTCAGGAAGCAACAGTTAGAAGTGGACATGAAACAACAGACTGGTTCCAAATAGTAAAAGGAGTACGTCAAGGTTGTATATTGTTACCCTGCTTATTGAACTTATATGCAGAGTACATCATGAGAAATGCTGGGCTGGAAGAAGCACAAGCTGGAGTTCAGATTGCCAGGAGAAATATCAATAACCTCAGATATGCAGATGACACCACCCTTATGGCAGAAAGTGAAGAGGAATTAAAAAGCCTCTTGATGCAAGTGAAAGAGGAGAGTGAAAAAGTTGGCTTAAAGCTCAACATTCAGAAAATGAAGGTCATGGCATCTGGAGCCATCATTCATGGGAAATAGATAGGGAAAGAGTGGAAACAGTGTCAGACTTTATTTTTTGGGGCTCCAAAATCACTGCAGATGGTGATCGCAGCCGTGAAATTAAAAGATACTTACTCCTTGGAAGGAAATTTATGACCAACCTAGATAGCATATTCAAAAGCAGAGACATTACTTTGCCAACAAAGGTCCATCTAGTCAAGGCTATGGTTTTTCCTGTGGTCATGTATGGATGTGAGAGTTGGCCTGTGAAGAAGGCTGAGTGCCGAAGAATTGATGCTTTTGAACTGTGGTGTTGGAGAAGACTCTTGAGAGTCCCTTGGACTGCAAGGAGATCCAACCAGTCCATTCTGAAGGAGATCAGCCCTGGGATTTCTTTGGAAGGAATGATGCTAAAGATTGGCCACCTTATGCAAAGAGTTAATTCATTGGAAAAGATTCTGAAGCTGGGAGGGATTGGGGGCAGGAGGAGAAGGGGATGACAGAGGATGAGCTGGTTGGATGGCATCACTGACTCGATGGAGGTGAGTTTGAATGAGCTCCGGGGGGTTGGTGATGGACAGAGAGGCCTGGAGTGCTGCAATTCATGAGGTCACCAAGAGTCGGACATGACTGAGCGACTGAAGTGAACTGAATCTTGCCTTATCTTATCACAATATCTGTAATTGATGTTTTACCATTATTTTTAAACAGATATCACACTTTTCCACTTAAAATATTAAGCTAATTTCTATCTTATTATTTTTAAAATTCAAAGTTCAAAAGTTTTGTGGTTTATCTCTGGAGAATTATTGATCCTTTGAAAAGTCAAAACTAGTTGATACATTTTCCCCAAAATCATTATAGAAAAATCCCAGTGCTATGTTTATGGACAAATTAAATAACTGCTTGCATCTATTGAGTGAAAGATGGTAATCAAGTATAAAGTTTTACTGAATTGTCTTGGTTACAATATATCATAAAGTATCCATTTAGGTACTAAACAGTGAGAATAATTGCACTAGGGAACTTCTTTCAAATATAAAAGAAGATTGATTACTTCATTTTTCATTGCCTCTTTGAGATGGTTGAACTTTAGTACAGAGACCTCTGAATTTGAAGTTGCTAGGCCTCAGTATAACCCTGATATCACTGGTAATCTCAGGAAAGAGATAAACTCTTTAAGTCTCAGTTGTCTCATCTATACTTGAACATAAACAAGAGAAAGTCATTGATAATCATGTAGGTTAAAAAAGAGTGTTTGACATGACTTCACTTCTGGCCCTTTGGAAGAATCCAGAAAAAAATTAGAAGTCTACAATTAATTTGTTGCAGTGAAATACAAATCTAACCACAGGTTAAAACACTGGGAAAGTATCTTTGGGTTTTTGGACTCTATTAGGCAGTTTGTTCCCTTGGATCCTTGAGTTTCCCTGATGGCTCGGACAGTAAAGAATCTGCCTGCAATACAGGAGACCCAGGTTTGATCCCTGGGTTGGGAAGATCCCCTGGAGAAGGGACTGGTTACCCACTCCAAGTATTCTTGCCTGGAAATTCCAAGGACTGAGAAGCCTGGAGGACTACAGTCCATGGGGTTTCAAAGAGTCAGACACGACTGAGCAACTAACATTAATACCACGGAGCCCAGCTGAGAGTGATGAGGGTTTTGAAATCCAGCTAACATAGCATTTTCTAGGTCATGTCCCCTGATTGGAACTGCTTCTGTCTTGAGGAGTTCATACCTTTTACAAATTACTAGAAAGGCATCATAAAGGCAAGCAGTGGCCCTGTGTGTCACAAGCTAATTACCTAATCATGGACTCAATATTTCTGTGTAAAAGGTTTCTTCAGCTTATAATAATTTCATATCTGAAATAATTAGTTTTGAAGCAACGGAACATATGCTTACCAAAAGTAAAGTCAGAATCTGACTGCTTTTATACCACTACTTTAAAATAAGATAACTAGAATAAATACTGCTACTTTTTAATGTAATTTAAAAATACAGGTTAATATTAGAAATAATTTTAAGAACAGGAAATAATACTGTAAAACCCACTGTTCTGAATGTTATTCAGTTAGTTAATCCATCTTTGTATTCAAATCTATGATTGCTATTGTACTCAGATATTGATGAACTACCCTTTATTCCCCTGCTTGAACCTATTCTGTAACAATTAAGTACTACCTATGTTTAATGGTTGGAGAAGGTAATGGCACCCCACTCTAGTACTCTTGCCTGGAAAATCCCATGGACGGAGGAACCTGGTGGGCTGCCATCTATGGAGTCATACAGAGTAGGACACGTCTGAAGCGACTTAGCAGGACATTTAATGGTGGACTTTGATATTTAGTAATATAATGGTCTTTTTTTTTTCTGTTTTTGAAACTGTTTTGTCATTATGCTTCAACTCCGTATGTGGTTTACTTCTTCACACTTCTTTGTTCTGAGTGAAAATAAATGATCATGATTTTTATCTGACTCTGAAACAGCTACATTCTGAGCTATGACTTTCAAAAATACCATTAACCAAAAAGAGAAAACAAAAGGAAAGTAAATAAAAATCAAAGAAATGGAATATCAACTACGTTCACAACTCTACCCAATGAAATTTCTACGGAGTATGAGGTGGTTGTCATAACTCTTGTTTTTTCACAATTCATCTCTGTTTATACTCCTCTCTCATTCTTTAATTACATCTATATTTATGTGTAATGGAATTACAGTCAATTTCTAAGTCTAGCATAGCTACCACATTGTTTAATAATTTCATTTGCTACTCAGATGAAAGAAGTTTAATTAGATCAGTTGTGCATACACAAAACAAACAAACATAACTGGCTCTGTTGGAATTATTGAATATTTTGACCTGCAAATCTGTAATTCTAAATAATTTTTAAATTAAAATTGGTTCAAGCAATTCTGTCAAATATTGCCTTTACAAAATAAGTTTACAACTTCCTCCCATATGTATGAAATGGCTATTATTATATCTTCCTCACCTCTGCAGAAACATTACTTTGCCAACAAAGGTCCATCTAATCAAAGCTATGGTTTTTCAAGTAGTCATGTATGGATATGAGAGTTGGGCCACAAAGAAAGTTGAGAACTGAAGAATTGATGCTTTTGAACTGTGGTGTTGGAAAAGACTCTTGAGAGTCCCTTGGACTGCTGGGAGATCCAACCAGTCAATCCTAAAGGAAATCAGTCCTGAATATTCATTGGAAGGACTGCTGCTGATGCTAAAACTCCAATACTTTGTCCACCTGATGTGATGAACTGAATCATTGGAAGAGACCCTAATGCTGGGAAAGATTGAAGGCAGGAGGAGAAGGGGTCAACAGAGGATGAGATGGTTGGATGGCAACAACGACTCAATGGACATGAGTTTGAGTAAACTCTGGGAGTTAGTAATGGACAGGGAAGCCTGGCGTGCTGCAGTCCATGGGGTCACAAAGAGTTGGACATGACTGAGTGACTTTTACTTTCTTTCTTTTAAAAGGAGCTTTTGTATGTACTGGTAAATTGTAATCTTTGGAATGTTTGAGCAGGCATTTGGTATTTCTTTTGGGAGTTACTGAATCAATAGTTACTTAATCAGAAGCTGTTATCTGTTGGGCCCTTTCTTTTGTGTTTAGGACATTACAGTTCCAGAAAAAGATCAGTAACTGCATATTGAATGAATCACATATTCATTACTTCATTTCTGTGTTGAAAATCAGGTATGGTACATAGTAATCATTAGATAGTGGCTTGAAAATGAATGAACACATTAAAGAACACTATTTGATTCTTGAAGGGTCAAGAGAGAAAAATAATATTTACAGTGCTACTTTCTAGCAACAGCCACACTTGTCGATTTCTAGTGTGGCTGAATAAATGGAACTCATAATCATGAGGCAAAAAGTAAACACAAAATTGCTATAAAATATTTAGATCACTGTTTTCATCAGTGATGTAGAATGACTAAATTTAATTGCTCTTGGAATATTAGCTTTTTAAAAAATTATATTTTATTTTTAATTGTAGGATAATTACTTTACAATGATGCTTTGGCCATGCATCAACATGAATCAGTCATAGGTATATATATATCCCCTCCTTCTGATAATCCCCTAGCTCCCCCTCCCCCTCCCACCCCTCCAGATTGTCACAGAGGGCTTTGAGTTTCCTTTGTCATACAGCAACCCCATACTTGCTATCTATTTTACATATAGTAATGTGTATGTTTCAATGTGGGATGATTTGGAATATTACCTTTAAAAAATTTGAATATCAAGTAGCTCCAGTGTAATATTCAAAATAAATTGCAAATACCAAAACAAAACAAAAAGTGAGCATTTATAACTAAGAGTAGTAACATTCTTGGGTTATTTTATAAAAGGAAACATTTGTCTTCATTATTACTATGTCATATTAACGATAGCACCTAAAGTATGAATAGCCATGAATTTTGAACTGGTCAATACAAAAAATAAAACAGGGCAGCCCTCCTGTCATTCAACACTCTGGTACCACTTTATTGCAATATATATTAGTTCAAATTTATGTATGACACTTCTGATAAGTTTATTGATGTGGAATAAAATACATTTTGAAATATTCTATTGTATTAGGTATTTACAAGTTTATAAATAATTGTTCCATATTCAGTACACCTTAGTAGCAGTTTGACAATAGAAATTGTGACATTCTATTTCTTTAAGTAAATGATTATAGTTACAACTACATTAATTAAGACAATTCCATCCTTGACCAAACTTACACTTGCTAAAGTTAATAAATGTTTTACTTCTATTTTTATTTTGTATAATTAGGATAATATAATATTTTCATAAATATATTTGACAGATTTTATTAGATAACATTCATAAAGTGATATTCATATAAAGTACTGACTAATAACTTCATCAGAAACATCATCATTATTATAATATTTGCTGTATTTTTCATTCTAACCACTCATCCTTCCTTGCAGAATTTGGCCCTGAAGAGATGAGTAGCATTTCTGGATTCATCAGTTCAGTCACTCAGTCATGTCTGACTCTGAAGCCCCATGGATTGCAGCACACCAGGATTCCTTGTCCATCACTAAATCCTGGAGCTTGCTCAAACTCATGTCCATCGACTTGGTGATGCCATCCAACCATCTCATCCTCTATCATCCATTTCTTCTCCTGCCTTCAATCTTTCCCAGCATCAGGGTCTTTTCCAATGACTCAGTTCTTCACATCAGGTGGCCAAAGAATTAGAGCTTCAGCTTCAGTATCAGTCCTTCCAATGAATATTCAAGACTGATTTCCTTAGGATTGACTGGTTTGATCTCCTTGCAGTCCAAGGAACTCTCAAGAGTTTTCTCCAAAACCACAGTTCAAAAGCATCAACTCTTCAGTTCTCAGCTTTCTTGATGGCCCAAATCTCACATCCATATATGACTACCATGGTAGAAAAACCATAGCTTTGACTAGATGGACCTTTGTCAGTAAAGTAACATCTCTACTTTTAAAAATGCTGTTCAGGTTGGCCATAGCATTTCTTCTGGATGAGTATAGTACAATTCCTGTACCCTGGGCACTTTTTGCTTGTTCTTTTAAATGGTATATAATTGTTAAGACAATATTTACTTAGAATATAAATACAGCTAATTTAAAAACTTAGGAATTATTTGACTGAGTCATTATGCCCTCAGTTCAGTTCAGTTTAGTTCAGTCTCTCAGTCATGTCCGACTCTTTGCAACCCCATGAATCCCAGCACTTCAGGCCTCCCTGTCCATCACCATCTCCTGGAGTTCACTCAGGCTCATGTCCATCGAGTCGGTGATGCCATCTAGCCAGCTCATCCTCTATCGTCCCCTTTTCCTACTGCCCCCAATCCCTCCCAGTATCAGAGTCTTTTCCAATTTGTCAGCTCTTCGCATGAGGTGGCCAAAGCACTGGAGTTTCAGCTTTAGCATCATTCCTTCCAAAGAACACGCACAGCTGATCTCCTTTAGAATGGACTGGTTGAATCTCCTTGCAGTTCAAGGGACTCTCAAGAGTCTTCTCCAACACCACAGTTCAAAAACATCAATTCAACTGCAAATATTGGAAATAAATGGTTTTTCAAGAAGATTGTCCAAATCAAATTCCAATGAAGAAGTTACTCTCTCCCAAAAGTATTTTTGTGGTATGCTTAGAGCAGACAGCTGCATTATTTCAGAAAGTCAGATTAAACTGTCTTCTGTGAAGCTGATAACCTTCCCCATGAAATAGCCATCCAAGCCAGGGAGGTTACTGGATTCACATGTTAAAGAGCACCCTGAAATATTATCTCTCTAGCCCTTTACACCTCTTTAGGGAGTTCACCTCCAAAGAAGGCAAGTCTTTTTACCTCTATATAAAACATTTTGGAGGAGATTCAATATTCATAGAAATATCTTCAGATATTTTTATAGTTGCTTTCATTTTTCCATATTATACTTTCCACAGTCCCTCCAACCTGTCTCTTATCCAGAGTGTTTTCTAGTTATGCTTCTGTTTGCATAATTTACCTTGACACACAAATTGATGACTTTTCCTAATTTACTCTTCCCTCTATGGCATGTTTTGTTTTTAAGTATTAACTACAGAGGTGCTGCTACTTCTCTATTAAGCGTATCTTAGGATTATCTACTATACTTCAAGCAGCTGTTAGTATAATTTATCCTGTGGATGAAATCTAGACACTAAACCATAATTTGATCAAGGCATTATCCCTTGTTAGGTACACTGACAGACTGTTCCCCCTCAAGTCATGTCATTCATCATCTCTTCACGAATATAGGTTGAAAAGAAAGTAGAATAAAATCTATATTTAAAAATGTGAAAGTTAAATAATATAAAATTTAAAAAAATTTTTAAAAATGTGAAAAAGTGAGATCTAATAGAATGAAACTTTTGTTGAAGCTCATACAAAAACTGAAGCCAATAATAATAGATATTGGCTCAACAGCTGTGGTGCAGACACAACATTACTTCAATAGAAAGAATAACTTCATCCTCTATAGTTCCCCTTTCTTTCTGAAATACATAAATTATTTTTCTTTTTTTATGCAATTCAAAGACTCAGTCAATTTTACCTATACTATTTTTTTTCTCCATATTTGAAAGAAGACGATGATTTTCTGGGGCTCTGATAAAGGCCTTAGATAAAAGCTGGGCATCCTCATTGGCTAAATTTGGCTGAGGTGACACTAGAATGTGGTTATATTTTGTAGGATTTGAAAGTCACAAGCTAAAATAATTCAAAGCAAAAATTCTTTTGTAGCATTCAATCTCACAAAGACTTTAGGCTTCTCCTGTTCCAGTTGCCTGGCAATGCATACTTCATACTAGGTTCACATTCCAGGAAACAGGCCTGGGCTACTTTTCTAATTACAAATATTAACGTAGTATAGTGTACTGAACTAAAAGATCTGACCTTTTAGCTGTATATATCAGCCCAGATTAGATGAGAGTATGCTCCTATTATCATGGTTTTGAAATTCAAGTAAGAATTTTTTGAAGGGTACAGTGTTATTATTCCGTCAGTTCCCCTAGCCTAGACTCTAGATCAGTTCTCGGTCTTGTCCAATTTCAGCTCTCCCCATGTTCTCTCATTCCATTACAGTCAACTCGTATGAATATGTTTCAGGTATCTAATCCATCATGTCTCTATATAATGAATGGGGTGTCAAATAAATAACAATTATTTTTGAGGCCATTTATCAATATCATAATATAGGAGATACTAGACAGAATATAAGTAGCTGTGTAAGTTCTTCAACTTGGTTTATATTTATGATTTCTAAATATTCTTTTGATCATCTTAACTTAAAAGTTTTAAAAATAAAGGTATCAATAAATGATACTTTCAAATTTAATATTAGCAAATAATTACATTTCTCCTCTTGCTAAAATCAATTTCAAAGCACATTAATTTCATTTTTAGTTGTTCTAATGTTTTCTACCCAATGGATAGGGCCAGAGGGTAGGGATAATTCTACTAACCAGCTCTTGGGCATAGCTCACAGTTGAATGTGTTGCTTAAGATTATTTAGGAGCAGAGAAAAACCTGGACACAACTGTAAAGTAATTAAGCCTTCTTTCTGAATCTAGTCAACTTTTTTTTCCAATGTTCATCTCCCTACTTCTGGCTCATTATTCCCTTCTTCCAGGCACATGATGCCACAAGACAACTCTGTCCATGCCATTCTGAGGGGTTAGTCAGTGACTAGGAACCACACCTTCCTATACTCTTTTCCAGTGAATAAATAATTGCCTTAAGACAAACTTTCAGACATATTTTTCTAAGGGGTCAACCTGTTATAATATTCTGCTTTCAATAATAAGGGGTTCATCTAATTGCTGTGTTCAGTTAAGGAAATCATCACCTACACATGGATGTTTAATGTCACATGAAGAATGATCTGTGAATAATTCCCAGAAATCGCATAATTTTGGTTTTATCGAATTCTACTTATACTTTTGAGTGGTTCTATTAAAGTTTTTGAAATCAATAAATTCCATGATTCTATTAATTACCATTCTGCTGCTGCTGCTAAGTCGCTTCAGTCATGTCTGACTCTGTGTGACCCCATAGACGGCAGCCCAGCAGGCTCCCCCGTCCCTGGGATTCTCCAGGCAAGAACACTGGAGTGGGTTGCCATTTCCTTCTCCAATGCAGGAAAGTGAAAAGTGAAAGTGAAGTTGCTCAGTTGTGTCCAATTCTTAGCAACCCCATGGACTGCAGCCTACCAGGCTCCTCCATCCATGGGATTTTCCAGGCAAGAGTACATGAGGTGCCATTGCCTTCTCCAATTACCATTCTAGTTCACAGGAAATCAAGTCTATAGCATACTAATTTATGTAATAATCAATGATTTTTCTACCAAATATGCTTTTCTAACTATTTTAATATGATGAAAATATTTGCATGAAAACAGAGCATATATCAGGCCACTACCTAGATTAAACAGGCTACCTTTATTTTACTCCCAGTGAAAGAACTTTCTTTATCAGTGGGGCTGTAGTGAAAAAAACAAAATGGAGTGATGAGGCAAAGAATAAGAGGCCATTCTCAGGCATTTAGAAAATCAAAGTGAGACAGTCAGGAGAGGAGTGCTTGATTTACTTCCAAAGACATTCAAACTTGCTCCAAACATTTAAAAACACAAATAGCAGAAAAATGCACATTCAGTTGCTGAATTCTGTGTTGTCCAAATCTAATTAAATATTTAAGGATGTAATTTTGGGCAACTGTGAATAGACTGAGACTTTTGTATTGAGCATATCAACATTAACACAAGAAGACTTTGAGATTCACAATTAGAGAGCATGATTAGACACTCAGCACAGGGATTATGACTCATAAATGGACAGGACAATAACTAAGTACAAGGGTCACTTCAAATCCACTTTTGTGGAGAGCCTACTGTCTGGTGATGGAAGACTCATAGATATCATCAGCTATATAGTATTATAGTTATAGTTATAATATATAATATTATATGTTATATATATATATGTTATATAGAGAGTTCCAACACCATGGTACTTATTAAAAATAACCCTATTAATTAGCATCTATAGAATCCTTAATATGTGAGACATTGTGGTAATTTAATTGCACTTTTTAATTATTCTCAAACTTCCCTCTAGCTACATACATTAAAATCACAATGGTTTACTAAAAATTCATTTTCTTATATGTATCCCAGGTATCCTGCATGAGAATATATGGGCTAGTACCAATTCTGCATTTTAACATGTATATCAGGTGATTTTTCAGCAGACTAAAGTTTAAGAAACTGTGACACATTCCTTCATTCAATTATTATATCAATAGAATGAAATAGGTAATATTATCCCTATTTTATAAGTAAGGAAACCTATAAAGAACAAACTAGTAGAAAAAGAGATCAGATTTGTGGTTACCAGAGGCTGGTTTCAGAGGGAGAATTGGATGAATGCAATCAAAAGGTACAAATGTTACCTAACACAAGTTTGTGTGCTTGACACAGTAAGGCCAAACGAATCCAGGCATCAGAGTTTGGAACAGAGAAAGGTTTATTGCAAGGCAAAGCAAGGAGAACAGGTGGTTGATGCTAAAAAATCTGAAACTCTCCAGTGAGTTTTCAGAGAAAAGGCAAAATGTGGGGTGAGGGCTGCAGCATATATTCTGATTGATTATTGGTGAAGTAACAGGGAAAAGCTCCAGAAATCTGGTGGTCTTCATGAAGTTAACTATCCTCCATGTGGGTGGGAGCCTTAGTTCCTGCAGAACTCAAGATACTGTTATGTACAACATATTTCTTGAGGAGAAACCAGGACTGTACCTCAAGCCAGCACTATCTTTTCTTGAGTATGCTCCTCCCTTGTTTCTCCATTCCCTGATGAGCAACTGTTTGAATTTGCACTGCAAAATGCAGGGAAAGTGAAGAAGGCCAAAGGAAGCCTATTTCCTACAATCAAGTAATTGGTGATGCAGAAAGGCTTTTGTGCCCAAGAGGACCCCTCAGGGTCCTGGCTCAGTTTCACAAGCTTTCAATTATAAGATAAATAGGTACAAGAGATATAAAGTGCAACATGATAAATATAGTTAACACTCAGTTCAGTCACTCAGTTGTGTCCAACTCTTTCTCACCCCAAGGACTGCAGTAAGCCAGGCCTCCCTGTTCATCACCAAATCCTGGAGCTTACTCAAACTCATGTCCATCCAGTTGGTGATCCGTCCAACCATCTCATTCTCTGTTCTCCCCTTCTCCTCCTGCCTTCAATCTTTCCCAGAATCAGGATCTTTTACAGTGAGTCAGTTCTTCACATTAGGTGGCCAAAGTATTGGAGCTTCAGCTTCAGCATCAGTGCGACCAGTGACTATTCAGGACTGATTTCCTTTAGGATAGACTGGTTGGATCCCCTTGCAATCCAAGGGACTCTCAAGAGTATTCTCCAACACCACACTTCAAAAGCATCAATTCTTCAGCATTCAGCTTTTTTTATAGTCCAACTCTCATATCCATACATGACTACTAGAAAAACCATAGCTTTGACTAGATGGACCTTGGTCGGCAAAGTAATGTCTCTGCTTTTCAATATGCTGTCTAGGTTTGTCATAGATTTTCTTCCAAGGAACAAGTGTCTTTTAATTTCATGGCTGCAGTCACTAGCTGCAGTGATTTTGGAGCCCAAGAAAATAAAGGCTGTCACTGTCTCCATTGTTTCCCCATCTATTGGCCATGAAGTGATGGGACTCGATGCCATGATCATTTTTTTAATGTTGAGTTTTAAGCCAGCTTTTTCACTCTTCTCTTCCACTTTTTCAGGAGCCCCTTTGGTTCCTCTTTGGCTTTTGCCATAAGGGTGGTGTCATCTGTATATCTAAGGTTATTGATATGTCTCTCTGCAATTTTGATTTCAGCTTGTGCTTCATCCAGCCTGGCATTTCACATAATTAGCACTAGTATATGTTATATAGAGTGTCTGTTGGCTTAGCTGATAAAGAATCCACCTGCAGTGCAGAAGACAGTCTGCAATACAGGACACTGGGTCCAATTCCTGGGTGGGGAAAACCCCCTGGAGAAGGAAATGGCAATCTACTCCAGTATTCTTACCTGGGAAATCCCATGGATAGAGGAACCTGGCAGGCTACAGTTCATGGGATCACAAAAGTATCAGACACACCTTAACAACTAAACCACTATCACCATATGTTATGTATGAAAGTTGTTAAGAGTAGATCATGAGATTTTTTAATCACAAGAAAAATGTACATTTTTCATTTTTCTTTAATGTTGTATTTACATGAGATGATGGATATTCACTAAACTTACTGTGGTAATAACATAATATATATATTAAAACTATTATGCCATATACCTTAAACTTTTATTGTACTGTATGTCATTTATAGCTTAATGAAACTGGAAGGAAAAAAATATAACTTGAAACTCAAGTGATAAATGCAAATATATTCAGTTATTTGAATACAAAATTAAAGCATCATAAATTAAAAGGGCCATATCTACAAAAAAATATGAGAAACATAAAAGTTGAGAATTATGTTTCGCTCAATGGTCCTTCTGAGAACTTCCAAACCTGGAAGACAGCCTTTCAGATAGCTCTGAGGGTCTGTTCTGAAGACGCAAGAGCCACTATGGATAGGAGTTTTTGCACTAAAGACAAGGTAGCCATTGAAAGATTACTGTTAAAAGAAAATCAGCTATTTCAAGTTAATGAATTTAACACTTTTCTAAGTTTGGGACAGTGTCAGAGTCTGAGTTCATTGAAATCATCCTTTTTATATGAACTTTAGATATCTAAAGCCAGTATTCTGTTCTTTCCCATCCTGAGTCCCTTCAAGGTGTACCTTTGGAAGTGGTTGCTGTGGCTGAGGGATTGATTGAGGGCATCCTGTTCATTTCTGTCAGGATTTCCCTCAAAGCTCATGGTAGGAGTAGCTATAGTGGCTTTATGGCTTCCACATCCTTTCTTTACTACTGATAGGACAGGCAACACTTTTTATTCATAGCTAATACATAAGTTTATGTATGTAAGTATCTTGCTTTTTTATTTGTTGACTTCCCATGTATCTTTTGTTCTGTACTGTGAATTAAACCCTAATGACTATGAAGCAATAATATGTGATATATTACAAAAAAGAATATTGAATTGAAGATATATAATAGATATTGCACTTTTCCCCTGGATTAGGACACACATTTATTCTTATGCTTACTGAGGAAGAGCAGGAGCTAATATTCACATGTGAATAATTCGTTTACATTTACTAGCATGGAAATTAATCAGTTTGGGAAGGAAGGCCTGTCACAGGAATGGAAAGACAGGGTTAAGTCATAGAACTCGAGCTCAAACACAGGAGACAAAGCAAAGTTGAAAGCAATAGATACTTCTTTGAGTGAATGTGACAGAGTATCCAGGATATGGATACTAGAGTGGCAGTTAGAGTGGCAATTGAATTTCTTGGTTGGAAAATAAAAATACCCTGTTGTTTCTGATCTGTACTAATTAACACCAGGCAAGTGGCCATGTTAGAGATGTGGTTTTTCAGGCAATTTAAATGATGAAATGACAGGTGAGACACCAGCTCTAAACAGAGAAGGATTAACTAAAGTCTATAAAAATATAGGTTTGATGAGACAATCTGCCAGGAGGTGTGGAACAAAGGGACTTGTCAACAATAGTCCTTCTGTGACCAGGCAATAAATTCTTTTAGGCATAGCACTGGAACTGTTCATGGATACAGAGTAATTACAGAAGACTGCAGTTATCAGGGTCTGGTGACTGCTCGAGTCAGCAAAACTTGAATGGAAATAGTAAATAAAGTAATATTTGATTAAGTTTACTTAGAGGCTTGCACTCATTTTACTGTTTTATTTGCAGTTGTAGGATGCTTCTGAATCACTTAGTGTCTGGAAGGTGAACAGCTTCTGCTAACACGCAGCATCATCTTTTGCTGACAAGAGATAGAATTAAGAACAAAAGAATTCCTAAAACAAACCAAATATTTTTGGTTTAGACAGCAGTGTAAATTTAGATTAAACGGACCTGGCAAAGAATGAAAATGATGTTTTATCTTTGGTGAGCCTCTAATAGGAAGGATTTGTTCAACTGGATACAGGCAGTAGTAGAGGGATTCTCTTCAATTACTAAACATGCCCAAGTTTAGTAAATTGGGAAATTGAAGCAGTTCAAGATTTGGAAACTTGAATTGATCATTTTTTTCCTTTTTGGAATAATTGATTATTTTAGAATGGAGATATGAAATATAGAAGAGATGATGCTTAATATATGTTTTATTAAATGAATTTATCAAAAATGTGGTTTTTAACTTTGGTAATTAATTTTAATGTTTAAAGGATTATACTCACTTCATTTGTCCAAGTGGATTGCAGTGATAGAAAGCAAGCAGAAAAATGAAGAAGGTAGAAACAAACAACTTAATCACCAAATGTGAGAACTGGCAACTGGTATCTTGTACTTTGAGCCCAAAGAGCAGATACAGGGTCTTATTTAAAGAAAACGACCCATCTGAAGCAATCAAAAATCCAGGCTCACTTTTTGAAAGTGAGATAGATCCACTAACAGAAGGTTAATGTTTTGACAAAGTCTCCTACTTAAGGCAGCATTAGAAAGCTGACATAGATTAGCAGCCTAAATTTGGAATAACATTATTGTTAACTGAAATACTCGATCTGACGTAGTCCCAGTATTGCACTGTAATAGGCTCACTAGGCCAGTAAATCAAGGATCCTTGAGGACAGTGCCTGCATGCATGCTAAGTCGCTTCAGTAGCATCCATGGGATTCTCCAGGCAAGAATAATGGAGTGGGTTGCCACGCCCTCCTCCAGGCGACCTTCCTGACAAAGGAATCAAACCCTTGTTTCATGTCTCCTGCATTGGCAGGCAGGTTCTTTACCACTAGCGACACCTGGAAGTTGCAACATAAGTACTAGATAAGGAAGGCTAGGGCTTCCCAAGTGGTGCTAGTGATGAAGAACCAACCTGCCAATGTAGGAGACACAAGAGACAAGGGCTCTGTTCCTGAGTTGGGAAGATCCCCTGGAGGAGGGCATGGCAACACATTCTAGTATTCTTCCCTGGAGAATCCCATGGACAGAGGAGTCTGGTGGGCTATAGTTCATGGGGTTGCAAAGAGCTGGACACAACTGAAGTGACTTAGCACACACACAGGGAAGACTAGTTACAGAAATCAAGAGGTAAAAGATCTAAAATTCATAAGGAGATGAAGAATAGTAAACTCATATAAAATAATATTCTGGATATTTATTCACTCAGAACAACATGAAAATAATAGTGAAATTAGAAAATGAATTTAAAATCAATATGCATAGTCTCTGAAGTAAATTTAAAAAGCCATGAAAAAAATAATAATACAATCTAAACAAAGATTAAAAGATAAGAAGGAAATAGTATTGAGATGAATATGAAAAACAATTGCAAATCTCAAAATGAAGAGTATAATAATTTCAATAAAAAATAATAATTGGCTAATTACCAGTCAATAAAAAACATAATAAATGCACCCAGACTCATAATGAATTGAAACTGCAGGACATCATTGTGAATATTATCACAGTGAAGAAGATATTAAAACAATTCGAATGACTTTAGATTTCTCATCATCAGGATTATTAGGTTCCAGGAAACACCGACCAATCGAAAGGGCTAAAGTGTAATAGAAGTTTATAACCCGGGAGGATAGCAGACTAGAATAAAAGCAAAATTAAAAGCATTTTGATATATACCTAAAAAATCAAACAAAATACACACAGAACTTCTTTGGAAAAAGTATTAAATGATTAACTTTAGTAAGTAGAATTGAACCCCAAAGACACAGTGGAATGAATGCATCTATAGTAATGCTGATAAAATTGGCTATTAGAAAAAATGTGACTGTAAATTTTTTAATAGTAATGAAGTATGTGGGGAAGGCCTGGGAAATGAATGCTAAATAACTAAGTAAATAAATTGACAACTTCTTTTCTTATTGAGAGGAAGATAAGCTGTTTTACAATTTAGACTTTAAAATTAAGTATACATAAGGAGAACTAGGAGAAGGCAATGGCAACTCACTCCAGTACTCTTGCCTGGAAAATCCCATGGATGGAGGAGCCTGGTAGGCTGCAGTCCGTGGCGTCGCTAAGATTTGGATACGACTCAACGTCTTCACTTTCACTTTTCACTTTCATGCTTTGGAGAAGGAAATGGCAACCCACTCCAGTGTTCTTGCCTGGAGAATCCCAGGGATAGGGGAGCCTCGTAGGCTGCAGTCTATGGGGTCGCACAGAGTCAGACACGACTGAAGCAACTTAGCAAGGATAACTAACAAAAATAGAATTACAATGACTTGCTTCAAATGTCCCCCAAAATTTTAAAAAAGGGTGAAGAGCATAGATGAAACAAACTTATCAGTGAAATGGAAAACAAGAAAATTAATAAAGGAAAGAAAGTGGAGCAAAGATAAAAAGAGTAAAGAGAAACTCAAGAAAATCCCTGACAATTCAGTGGTTAAGACTTGGGGCTTTCACTGCCATGGATCCTATAATATCAAAGTTTATAATTGTCCAGCTGAAGGAGATTTTAAAAAAGGTGAATATTTCACTGTTTGGTAGTAGTTTTTATTATAGAACGTTTGCTTTTTCTTCCCTAAGACGTCAGTAAAGTTTCTTGGCTTCACAAGTGATTTGGCATGAAATCACAGAAAGGGTGCAACTTTATATGGGTGCCAGAGTAAAATAGTAAAAAAAAGAAAAAAAAAACAAACAGTATATGTTGAACCAAGAGTGTATTACAGTGCATTTAAAGCAATAAGGGGATTGATATCCACTAGGTAGGACTTTACAAAAGTCTGGGTATCTCTGAATTGCCTTAGGCTATGGTAATAACAGTTGTGGAATAAGTTTTGAAAATTCACATCCGACTCTTTGCAACACCATGAATCGCAGCACACCAGGCCTCCCTGTCCACCTTGGACTCCCGGAATTCACCCAAACTTAACCAGCCATCTCATCCTCTGCTGTCCACTTCTCCTCCTGCTCCCAATCCTTTCCAGCATCAGAGTCGTTTCCAGTAAGTCAACTCTTTGCATGAGGTGGCCAAAATATTGGAGTTTCAGCTTTAGCATCAGTCCTTCCAATGAACACCCAGGACTGATCTTTAGAATAGACCAGTTGGATCTCCTTGCAGTACAAGGGACTCTCAAGAGTCTTCTCCAACACCACAGTTCAAAAGCATCAATTTTTTGTTGCTCAGCCTTCTTCACAGTCCAACTCTCACATCCATACATGACCACTGGAAAAAATATAGCCTTGACTAGACGGACCTTTGTTGGCAAAGTAATGTCTCTGCTTTTCAATATGCTATCTAGGTTGGTCATAACTTTCCTTCCAAGGAGTCAGCGTCTTTTAATTTCGTAGCTGTAATCACCATTTGCAGTGATTCTGGAGCCCAAAAAAATAAAGTCTGACACTGTTTCCCCATCTATTTCCCATGAAGTGATGGGACCAGATGCCATGATCTTAGTTTTCTGAATATTGAGCTTTAAGCCAACTTTTTCACTCTC
>NW_011494944.1:3350801-3360136 GCF_000754665.1 Bison bison bison | reverse complement strand
AAATTTGCTGGCATATTGAGTGCAGCACTTTCACAGCATCATCTTTCAGGATTTGAAATAGTTCAATGGGAATTCCATCACCTCCACTAGCTTTGTTCGTAGTGATGCTTTCTAAGGCCCACTTGACTTCACATTCCAGGATGTCTGGCTCTAGGTGAGTGATCACACCGTCGTGATTATCTGAGTCTTGAGATCATTTTTTTTTGTACAGTTCTTCTGTGTATTCTTGCCATCTCTTCTTAATATCTTCTGCTTCTGTTAGGTCCATACCATTTCTGTCCTTTATCGAGCCCATCTTTGCATGAAATGTTCCCTTGGTATCTCTAATTTTCTTGAAGAGATCTCTAGTCTTTCCTATTATGTTGTTTTCCTCTATTTCTTTGCATTGATCACTGAGGAAGGTTTCTTATCTCTCCTTGCTATTCTTTGGAACTCTGCAATCAGATGCTTATATCTTTCCTTTTCTCCTTTGTTTTCAATTCTCTTCTTTTCAAAGCTATTTCTAAGGCCTCCTCAGACAGCCATTTTGCTTTTTTGCATCTCCTTTCCATGGGGATGATCTTGATCCCTGTCTCCTGTACAATGTCATGAACCTCTGTCCATAGTTCATCAGCCACTCTGTCTATCAGATCTAGTCCCTTAAATCTATTCCTCACTTCCACTGTATGATAATAAAGGATTTGTTAGGTCATACCTGAATGGTCTAGTGGTTTTCCCTATTTTCTTCAATTTAAGTCTGAATTTGGCAATAAGGAGTTCATGATCTTAGCCACAGTCAGCTCCCAGTCTTGTTTTTTGCTGACTGTATAGAGCTTCTCCATCTTTGACTGCAAATAATATAATCAATCTGATTTCGGTGTTGACCATCTGGTAATGTCCATGTGTAGAGTCTTCTCTTGTGTTGTTGGAAGAGGGTGCTTGCTATGACCAGTGAGTTCTCTTGGCAAAACTCTATTAGCCTTTGCTCTGCTTCATTCCGTACTCCAGGGCCAAATTTTCCTGTTACTCCAGGTGTTTCTTGACTTCCTACTTTTGCATTCCAGTCCCCTATAATGAAAAGGACGTCTTTTTTAGGTGTTTAATCCAAAAGTTCTTGTAGGTCTTCATAGAACAGTTCAAATTCAGCTTCTCTAGTGTTACTGGTTGGGGCATAGGCTTGGATTTCATGAAATTGAATGGTTTGCCTTGAAATGAACAGAGATTATTCTGTCGTTTTTGAGATTGCATCCATGTACTGCATTTTGGACTCTTGTTGACCATGATGGCTGCTCCATTTCTTCTAAGAAATTCCTGCCCACAGTAGTAGATATAATGGTAATCTGAGTTAAATTCACCCATTCCAGTCCATTTTAGTTCACTGATTCCTAAAATGTCAACATTCACTCTTGCTATCTCTTTGACCACTTGCCATTGGCCTTGATTCATGGCCCTAACATTCCAGATCCTATGCAATATTGCTGTTTACAGCATCGGACCTTGCTTCTGTCACCAGTCACATCCACAACTGGGTATTGTTTTTGCTTTGGCTCCATCCCTTCATTTTTTCTGTAATTATTTCTCCACTGACTTCCAGTAGCATATTGGGCACCTACTGACCTGGGGAGTTCCTCTTTCAGTATCCTATCATTTTGCCTTTTCATACTGTTCATGGGGTTCTCAGGGTAAGAATATTGAAGTGGTTTGGTTTTGCCAGACATTAAATTTCCCTGGTAGTTAAGTTTTTGAAATAAAATAATGAGAGAAAATTTTGGTTGTGTATTTGATTAATTTTATTGTAACTTAGTGAGCTGGCCCATGACACTGTAGTTCTGTTCCAATCATCTGGCCTTGGGGAAGATAAGGACAATAGCAAATGGAGCCAAAAGCATATTTTGTTTTCATTTGCTGGGTGAACTGACCTTAGATTCTTCTTGGCAGTCATCCTGAGCTTACCATCTGTGCAAAGGAAATATTATATGGTACGAATCAGGAGTTCACAGTTTAATATTGCTTTATCAGCTTATTTTATATATAATGGTGTCTTAATTGTTATCAATAAACTGAAAGCTTATGACTACCATTCTTCCCTAGATATGTTTTTCTGACTTATTGAAAATGTATTTATTACCCAATCTGACTCTTCTATGAACTAATGCCTATATTACTATATCACATAAAAAATTATCAGAATGAGTTTTTAAGAAATAAGTTGCATATTCATCATTTCCAATAAATTTTTGACAGTTTCACCTGAAAATGATCCCAGATCTGTTACCCAATCAGATCTGGCTGCTTGCCACTCAAATATCAATACCAAAGAAGCAGTTGTTGGTAGAAAGGAAAGTTTCTTTGAATCATAATGCCAGCAATCTGGGGAGACAGTGGGTTCAAGTGCTCCCAGAAGTCACCTCTGAAGATTCTGCTCTGTCATGAAAGCTTTTAAAGGGAAAAAGGGAAGAAATCTCAGCAAATCATTGAGATAGGAGGTCAGAGTCATCGCCATCCATCACTGTGTGCAGGCGTGTTGCAGGCTAGTCAACTTCTTGTGATTTTCCTTTTGATGGTATGTTGTTCATACTAGTTATTTGTGAGATTACCAAAGGGGAAGATAGAGAATAGATCTGGTCATCTGTTAATTACTTATTGTTTATTTCTACTTCTTCAATTTATGGAATGAACTGATAAGATATGCAAGGTGTTGTGTGATAAAAATATGTGAAAGATGTGCTAGGGTTGGAGAGAAGTAGAGCACGGGGATGCTTGGTTTTGGTTAGTGACAAAACAAAAGGGGAATCTTGCAGAGAGCTCTTCCTTGCAAAGTGCTCTTTCCTGCCCAAAGCTTCTTATGATTCCCACCTGTAATAACTCAGAACATTATTCCATTTCTATGAGATCATGGACAAAGGTCCGTCTTCTGTAACTTCTTCATGCTGACATAGGGTGTCCTATTCTTAGAGTGGAAGATGTCCCCATGGGTCTGGAGCATTTCTTGGCTGACAGTTGTAGTTGCTTATTTACATATGTGGACAGAACAAACTATAGTTATTTGGATGGCCACAAAGATATAGATTATTATAAGCAACAGTGTTAATCTTATTCTCTTACCAGTTCTTGGAATTGTGCTAGCCATAGACTCAATATTGCTCAAGATGGAGCAGTTTATGTTGTAACTACAGTTGGGTCATCATGCAGTCAGTTTCGATCTCCCCTCTGGTGGCAGTTACAGATTTTATAAAACAACTCAGAGAATGTGAACCAGGCCAAGGAATTTTCTAAAAAAAAAAAAAAAAAAGAAAGAAAGAAAGAGAAGCTGCTGGCAATGTTATTTTGGATTAAGTTTGTTTGGAAAGCACATTAATCAATCTTTGAAGTACCATTTATCATGATTAAGGGAAACCACATGAATTATAGTTTTTCTCTTAATTTCAATGAATATAAAAAGTAAAGGCACATTTATTTAGTTATGTCTACTTATTTTTCACAATAGTCATGTGATTTTCAAAGGAGACTCCCATAAGTGTTAAGTAGCTTTAATCCCCATACACTTCTTTAACTACTTTTGTTGGAGAAAAATTTAAATTGATCAGTGTCTATCAAGTTTTTTTGACTGACTAGGAATGTAATCTTTGCATGGATGAATAAGACATTAAAGACTCACAATTCTGAGTACATTGGATTATTTTCTCCTTTCTGTTCTTTCATGATTTGGTTTTTAAATGCGACTAATTTAATATGTGTGTCATGGGTTTTCCATTCAAAAGCATCTACAATTTCAGACAAACCCCATCTGGAAATACTCTTAAACAATTGCTTAATTCCTATCTTTGCCTGTGACAAAAAGAATAAGTTAGTTTTACTAATTGACTTATTTCACTGATTTCGGATTTTGACACTAGAAAAGGCAGAATCATGGCAAAGTTAAAATACAGTTTTTGTGAGAGCTAAATTAGAAAATACTTTTCAAACTTTGGTAATATATTTAAAAGTCTGTTTCAATCCTGAATTAAGAAATGACCAGGTGACATTGCTTTCTCCAATTGAACAAAATATCTATTTGCTTTGATTTAAAAAAATTCACAAGATGTTTCAGTTCTAAAATTTTACTAAGTTGAAATAGATATAGTCAACAAAAAAAGGTTTAAGGATGAATAGGTAGGAGTCTCTTTTTCAAAATGAAGATGAAATAATGAGGCACAAAATAAGACAAATCTTTAAAGAACATTGAAAACAATTGAAAAGATAAGACATAAAAATAAATTAGTAAGAAAAAGCAGCAAGTATTCAATATTTACTAAATGAATGGTTTATAAAAAAATCTAGCCATGGAATCCATACATTTTAAATATGGGCCTTTACTCTGCTTTAATTTATATAATTGCATGTTTTTGTTAATTCATTGATTCTGAAAGTTATATTGAAATTCAAAGCTTTATTGTATTGCCTTTAAAAGGACATTGAGTTAAACTCTAAGGAGGCCTTATAAATAGCTGTGACTAGAAGACAAGCAACAGGACAAGGAGAAAAGGAAAGATATACCCATTTGAATGCAGAGATCCAAAGAGTAGTGAGAAGAGATAAGAAAGCCTTCCTCAGGGTTCAATGCAAAGAAATAGAGGAAAACAATAGAATGAAAAAGTCTAGAGATCTCTTCAAGAAAACTAAAGATATCAAGGGAATATTTCATGAAAAGATGGGCACAATAAAGGACAGAAATGGTATGGAACAAACAGAAACAGAAGATATTAAGAAGAGGTGGCAAGAATACACAGAAAAACTATACAGAAATTATCTTCATGACCCAGATAATCACAATGGTGTGATCACTCACCTAGAACCAGACATCCTGGAATGGGAAGTCAAGTGGGCCTTAGGAAGCATCACTACGAACAAAGCTAGTGGAAGTGATGGATTTCCAGTTGAGCTGTTTCAGATCCTGAAAGATGATGCTGTGAAAGTGCTGCATTCAATATGCCAGCACATTTGGAAAACTCAGCAGTGGCCACAGGACTGGAAAAGGTCAGTTTTCATTTCAATCCCAAAGAAAGACAATGTCAAAGAATGCTCGAACTACTGCACAATTGCACTCACCTCACATGCTAGGAAATTAATGCTCAAAGTTGTCCAAGCCAGGCTTCAAAAATACACGAAACATGAACTTGCATATACTCAAGCTGGATTTAGGAAAGGCAGAGGAACCAGAGATCAAATTGCCAACATCCGTTGGATCATCGAAACAAGAGAGTTCCAGAAAAATATATACTTCTACTTTATTGACTATGCCAAAGCCTTTGACTGTGTGGACCACAACAAACTGGAAAATTCTTAAAGAGATGGGAATACCAGATCACCTGACCTGCCTCTTGATAAATCTATATGCAGGTCAGGAAGCAACAGTTAGAGCTGGACATGAAACAACAGACTGTTTCCAAATCCGGAAACACTGGACTGGATGAAGCACAACCTGGAATTGAGATTGTGGGAGAAATATCAATAACATCAGATATGCAGTTTACACCACACTTATGGCAAAAAGTGAAGAAGAAGTAAAAAGCCTCTTGATGAAAGTGAAAGAGGAGAGGGAAAGTTGGCTTAAAGCTCAAAATTCAGAAAACTAAGATCATGGTATCTGGTCCCATCACTTCATGGCAAGTAGATGGGGAAACAATGGAAACAGTGACAGACTTTATTTTATTTTGCTCCAAAATCACTACAGATGGTGACTGCTGCTATGAAATTAAAAGACACTTACTCCTTGGAAGGAAAGTTATGACCAACCTAGATAGCATATTCAAAAGCAGAGACATTATTTTGCCAACAAAGGTCTGTCTAGTCAAAGCTATGGTTTTTCTAGTAGTCATGTATGGACGTGAGAACTGGACTATAAAGAAAGCTAAGTGCTGAAGAATTGATGCTTTTGAATTTTGGTGCTGGAGAAGACTCTTGAGAGTCCCTTGAACTGCAAGGAGATTCAACAAGTCCATCTGAAAGGAAACCAGTCCTGAATATTCATTGGAAGCACTGATGCTGAAGCTAAAGCTCCAATATTTTAGCCACCTGATGCGAAGAGTTAACTCATTGGAAAAGACCCTGATACTTGGAAAGATTGAAGGCAGGAGAGAAGGAGACAACAGAGGATGAGATGGTTGTATGGCATCACCTACTCAATGGACATGAGTTTGAGGAAACTCTAGGAGTTGGCAATGGACAGGGAGGCCTGGCGTGCTGCAGTCCATGGGGTTGCAGAGAGTCGGACACGACTGAGCAACTGAATGAACTGAGAGTTAGATTCACCTGGATTCAAATTCTAATTCTATTGCTTAGAGCTGTATCTTACAGGGAAAGAAGTTTAATCTCAGTTTTCTCATCTGTAGGAAGGGATAATAATAGGTAACAGCTTAGAGTTAATTAGATAAATCAAAGAGTACACTGTGTGATCCATACTAGCAATTCAATAAGTAATCATTCATAATGTGCCAGGCTCTGTGCTAGACCAACATGATCCCAGGATGAAAAACCCATTGTGAAATACAGAATTTGCATAGGTTATATATACTTAATCTCATTAGTGAAAACAACCTGACTTTCCCCTATGTTGCTTCTTAACTTTTTTGAATAAGGAAATTTTGCTGTTATTACCTTGGAGTATCACACACCATTGAGTGAAGCAATTTTCCACAGTCTGTGCTTGCAAGTTCTTTTGGTGAGTTAATAATTTCTTGAAGTCCCTGTCCCTACAGAGTGAAGTGTTGTATGTGTGTGTGTGTGCATATCATGTTCAGTTCATTTCAGTTTAGTCACTCAGTCGTGTCCGACTCTTTCCGACCCCATGAATTGCAGCATGCCAGGCCTCCCTGTCCATCACCAATTCCCGGAGTTCACTCAAACTCATGTCCATCGAGTCAGTGATGCCATCCAGCCATCTCATCCTCTTTTGTCCCCTTTTCCTCTTGCCCCCAATCCCTCCCAGCATCAGAGTCTTTGGTAGCCTATCCCAAATTTGGTCAAAGTGTCTTTAGTCACTTTTGAAGGACAATATAGCAGACAGACTGAAACTTGCTTGTCTATAAAAGTAATGAACTTACTCAAATAGGAGCCCATCTTGGGAAATTTGGCATTTGTGATTTATATAGCTAACTGTAGGAGATCAGAGGAGAACCAAACCTCTGTGAATCTCATGAGCTTCTGTGAACGTTGACCTAGGGCTTAGAAGGAGAGAGAATTTAGAGAATGTAGACTGCCATGAAAAGGAATGCAAATACTTTATGGAGTGGATATAAATCTGTCTTTAATTAACAACGGTCAATAAATGTTAGATGGTGTTTTAAGTACTAGAGAGACTGCAGTGCTAAGAAAAATAACAACAAAAACAGAAAAAATCTTACACCTTATGAGAAAGTTTTCACTTTCGTGGATAGAGGAGCTAAATTACTAATCACAGGTAACTGGTACTTTATGAGTGACAGCAGGGAAAGTGTATCTTGCTTGGAGCTTGGGATCACATGGTAAGAGCTTTTAACCTCACTGTCAGGAGTCATAGGATTTTCAAAGGAAGCAAGTGTGCAAAAGGACTGGGACAGCATGTGAGTAAACTACATCTTTAGTAGGGCCAAGTGTTTCTCTACATACACTGGAACCACCTATAACTTCTGTTCCTTTTTCTAGCATCTTTGACTCATTAAGAGAACATTTTTTTTTTCTTTTATAGCTTGCAATAGTTCTCTTTAATGATTTTCTCAATTATGAGAGGTATGATATTGCCATAGTTAACAATGCCCTCCATATGAAATAGCAGAAAAAATATGCATTGGTCTCTGACCTTTGTAATTTCCTGAGTGATAGGAATGTCTAACGTAGAGTTCCTAAATCTCTTAGAATTTCCTGGATGATAGGAACATCTATTTTTTTTTTTTTTTCCCCTAATGAAAAGACTCTTGCAGGCTCTTGGATGGGGGATGATCACTAGAAAGATCAAATCATGATTAGAAGCTTGGAACTTTTAGCCCTTTATCCATTCCCCAGAGGGGAGACAGGGGCTTGAGATGGAGTTAATGAATAATCATGCCTATATGATGAAACCTCATAAAAATCCTGTGTTACAGAATTGCTTGAGATATGGAAAAATCACACATTTGGTCTGAAAAGTGAAGCATAGTTCTATGAGGGTAGAGGAGAAACAAGGAGATTTTCCCATATATCCCTTGACCTCACCCTCTCACCCCATAGGGACAGTCTTCCTACAAGCTGTACACCAACTAAGGCTCTTGAACTAGTTGGGCTAGCTGAGCATAAGAAACTACTGTATAATCATTGTGTAGTTTTTAGTGAAACTGAAAGCATCAGTCACTCTGTCATGTCTGACTCTTTGCCACCATATGACTGGGGCCCGCCAGGGTCCTCTGTCCATGGAATTCTCCAGGTAAGAATACTGGAGTGGGTTGTCATTTCTTTCTTCAGGGAATCTTCCTAACCCAGGGGTCTAGATCTTTATCTGGACCTTTTATTAGAGTTCTATTTTTAAGGATCATTTCATTCTCTTTTATAGCTTTCTTTAATGTTAACAACAGAATCTTTGATTTACCACTGCACTGTGCATATGTCTGTGTTCTGAAACATGGATGAGCTGCAGAGCATTATTTATAAATGTTCTCTTGTGCATTAATGTACAGGCATTAGGAAGGGAACTCCATAGACGCTACTGTGCAAAGAGAAAAAGCTTTCACATGAACAAAAGCAATACATTCTTAAAATCCTCTACTCCAAAATGATTGAACAAATTAGTTTTTTGAATATTGAATAAAACATCTTAACTCAGACCACAACATCAAACTTAAAACAAATAAATTAATGTAACAATTCAAAAAGTTAGTGGACTAAATGCAAAGTTTCAGCCAAATGGCCAAACACATAGCTTTTTTTTTTTTTTTTACTTAAATGCTTTTCATAATTTAGGAAGCTGCTACACTCAAGTACACATGTTCTAGTAATATCAGAGGTGTTTTATGGCTTATGGGAGTATTCCCTGTCACTACTTAAATTTCTACTTCAGATCAGATCAGATCAGATCAGTTGCTCAGTCGTGTCTGACTCTTTGCAAGCCCATGAATCGCAGCACGCCAGGCCTCCCTGTCCATCACCAACTCCCAGAGTTCACCCAGACTCACGTCCATCAAATCTGCGATGCCATCCAGCCATCTCATTCTCTGTCGTCCCCTTCTCCTCCTGCCCCCAATCCCTCCCAGCATCAGAGTCTTTTCCAATGAGTCAACTCTTCACATGAGGTGGCCAAAGTACTGGAGTTTCAGCTTTAGCATCATTCCTTCCAAAGAAATCCCAGGGCTGATCTCCTTCAGAATGGA
>NW_011494944.1:3350048-3350681 GCF_000754665.1 Bison bison bison | reverse complement strand
CCATGATCTTCGTTTTCTGAATGTTGAGTTTTAAGCCAACTTTTTCACTCTCCACTTTCACTCTCATCAAGAGGCTTTTTAGTTCCTCTTCACTTTCTGCCATAAGGGTGGTGTCATCTGCATATCTAAAGTTACTGATATTTCTCCCGGCAATATCTGCATATCTGAGGTTATTGATATTTCTCCCGGCAATCTTGATTCCAGAACAACAAACAGGAGCCCCATTTCAGAGTAAGCTTTGTGACAGACTGAAGCTTGGTAGGAAGCATCGATGTGCATATTTTTGGCCTCTTAGTACTCTTTGGAGTTGCTGCTTTAAAGGAGACTATTTGAAAGAGTTTTAAAACACTTATTTACCTCTGTTCATTCTGACAGACTGTGTTCTGATGGTGGGGCACTACTGATCTTGAATGCTCATTTGTACTTATGTTGGGAGAGAGGGTATATACGTGGATTTTTGTGATTCCTCACATTTGCACATTTCCTTTTAAAGGCATATGTACATAAAGCTTGAAATGTTAATAAATATTTATTTTGATAAAAATAAAAATCTTGATTCCAGCTTGTGTTTCTTCCAGTCCAGCGTTTCTCATGATGTACTCTGCATATAAGTTAAATAAACAGGGTGACAAT
>NW_011494944.1:3336552-3349948 GCF_000754665.1 Bison bison bison | reverse complement strand
GCCCATGAAAATAAAGTCTGACACTGTTTCCACTGTTTCCCCATCTATTTCCCATGAAGTGATGGGACCGGATGCCATGATCTTCGTTTTCTGAATGTTGAGTTTTAAGCCAACTTTTTCACTCTCCACTTTCACTCTCATCAAGAGGCTTTTTAGTTCCTCTTCACTTTCTGCCATAAGGGTGGTGTCATCTGCATATCTAAAGTTACTGATATTTCTCCCAGCAATCTTGATTCCAGCTTGTGTTTCTGGCAGTCCAGCGTTTCTCATGATGTACTCTGCATATAAGTTAAATAAACAGGGTGACAATATACAGCCTTGACGAACTCCTTTTCCTATTTGGAACCAGTCTGTTGTTCCATGTCCAGTTCTAACTGTTGCTTCCTGACCTGCATACAAATTTCTCAAGAGGCAGATCAGGTCGTCTGGTATTCCCATCTCTTGAAGAATTTTCTGTGTGATTCACACTGTCAAAGGTTTTGGCATAGTCAATAAAGCAGAAATAGATGTTTTTCTGGAACTCTCTTGCTTTTTCCATGATCCAGCAGATGTTGGCAATTTGATCTCTGGTTCCTCTGCCTTTTCTAAAATCAGCTTGAACATCAGGAAGTTCATGGTTCACATATTGCTGAAGCCTGGCTTGGAGAATTTTGAGCATTACTTTACCAGTGTGTGAGATAAGTGCAATTGTGCAGTAGTTTGAGCATTCTTTGGAATTGGAATGAAAACTGACTTTTCCAGTCCTGTGGCCACTGCTGAGTTTTCCAAATTTGCTGGCATATTGAGTGCAGCACTTTCACAGCATCATCTTTCAGGATTTGGAATAGTTCAACTGGAATTCCATCACCTCCACTAGCTTAGTTTGTAGTGATGCTTTCTCTTTCAGGTTATATACTGAGTAGTCAAGAAAGGTCTATCTAGTCAAAGCTATGGTTTTTCCAGTAGTCATGTATGGATGTGAGAATTGGACTATAAAGAAAGTTGAGGCCTGAAGAATTAATGCTTTTGAAGTGTGATGTTGGAGAATACTCTTGAGAGGCCTTTGGACAGCAAGAAGATCCAACCAGTCCATCCTAAAGGAAAATAAGTCTTGAATATTCATTGGAAGGACTGATGCTGACACTGAAACTCCAATAATTTGGTCACCTGATGTAAAGACCTGATTCAGTGGGAAAGACCCTGATGCTGGAAAGATTCAAGGTGGGAGGAGAAGGGGATGACAGAGGATGAGATGGTTGGATGGCATCACTGGCTCAATGGACTTGAGTTTGAGTAAATTCTGGAAGTAGGTGATGGACAGGGAGGCTTGGCATGCTGCAGTCCATGGGTTGCAAAGAGTCGGACATGACTGAGCGACTGAACTGAGCTGAGCCTCCTGTTTAATGTAATGGATCTGTTTCTCACGCTCTAAAGTCACAACAATCACTAAATTCTGTCATTTCTGCTTCCTAAATCATTCACTGGATTATCTTTTTTTTTTTTCCTGTTTCACTCCTATACTCTAGTCTGTGTTATAAGTATTTTTCATCCAGATGATGAAAATCACCCCCTGATTAATAGTTGTCAGTGCCAAGCAGAATTGTGACCTAATTTGCCAAATTCATCTTTCATGTGTTTCAGCAACTCTTATGTTCCAAGTAAGAAATACTTGTGAAGTGTTTTACTGGAAAGTACATTTTTGCCACCATTTTGTGGTTTAAATAAGACTGATTTCATTACAGAATATGAAAGGATGAGAGGGATGGTATTGGGAGGGATGAGGGAGGGGGGGTCAGGATGGGGAACACGTGTATACCTGTGGCAGATTCATGTTGATGTATGGCAAAACCAATACAATATTGTAAAGTAATTAACCTCCAATTAAAATAAATAAATTTAAAAAAAGAAAATAAGGTAATAAAAATAATACCTAACAGATGTACTGTGCTTAGTTGCTCAGTTGTGTCCAACTCTTTGTGACACCATGGGTTGTCGCCTGCCAGGCTCCTCCGTCCAGGGGGATTCTCCAGGCAAGAATACTGGAGTGGGTTGCCATGCCCTCATCCAGGTGATCTTCCCACCCAAGGATTTTTGAACCCTGGTCTCCCTCACTGCAGGCAGATTCTTTGCCATCTGAGCCACCAGAGAAGCCCGATACTGGAGTGGGTAGCCTATCCCTTCTCAAGGGATCTTCCTGACCCAGGAATCAAACCTGGGTCTCCTGCATTGCAGATGGGTTCCTTACCATTAAGCTACCAGGGAAGCCTTACCTAACACATATTGAATCCTTAAGGTTTACATATATCAATTCATTTAATACATACCACAACCCTCTCAGATAAGCACTATTGCTAACCCTCATTCACATAAAAGAAAATTATAGTCCATGGTCACACCATTAAGTGATGGAACTCTTTTTCATTCTGTTCTCCAGTGAAACCTTCTAACATAATAATTAACAGAATGAATTTAGAGCCATGCAGACCCAAGTTTAAGTCCTGCTCCACCATTTGGCACAGATATTGGTACTGATTCAAATATTGAGCAAATGTTCAAGGAATAAACAAGCAAGTATAAAATAAAGCAAAATCAAAAAGGAATGTATCATTATCACACTTATAAGAAAAACGTATTTTTTTTCAATGCTGGAAACATCCCAGGATAAGGGAAGTGTATTGATAGATCAAGGGTAGACACATAGGGATACATGGTGCATGAATAAACAAATCTCTTGATAAACATTTGTCTGTGACTTGCATCCCTTCAATGTAAATACATTATATACCACCTGGGTGCTTTTAAAAAGTGATTCCACAAAGGCATGAAGTCATTGCAGGTAACATACAACCATGATCATTTAATCCCTACCATGGAAAATCAGCAAGTGATTTTACCTCTTTAAGTAGGAAGCTGGATGCAAATTGATATTTCTTCTTCTATTTTTCCCTCTCTCCTCATCCCTAATCACCTTTGTGCATGTGTGTGCTCTCAGTCGCTCAGTCATGTCCTACTCTTTGCAACCCCATGGACTGTAGCCCACCAGGCTCCTCTGTCCATGGAATTTCCCAGGCAAAAATACTGGATCATGTTGCCATTTCCTACTCCAGTTGCCATTTCCTACTTCCTGGCCCAGGGATCAAAACCACGTCTCCTATGTCTCCTGCATTGGCAGGCAGATTCTTTACCGTTCTTGTTGTTCAGTCCCTGGTCGTATCCAACTCTTTGCGAGCCCATGGACTGTATCACTCCAGGCTCCTCAGTATTTCACTATCTCCTGGAGTTTGCTAAAATTTATGTCCATTGAGTCAGTGATGCTATTTAACCATTTCATCCTCTACCACCCTTTTCTCCTTTTGCCTTCCATCTTTCCCAGCATAAAGGTCTTTTCCAATGAGTCGGCTCTCTGCATCAGGTGGCAGAAGTACTGGAGCTTCAGCATCAGTCCTTCCAATGAATATTCAGGGTATCCTTCTCCAGGGGATCTTCCCAACCCAGGGATCAAACCCAGGTCATCTGCATTGCAGGCAGACTCTTTACCAACTGAGCCACCAGGGAAGCATTCTGGGTCCTTTTAAAAGGATATGTCCTAAGTCCTTGATAATAAACCTAAACAGAGATGACAGCACCCCATTGAATCGTGTGTGATACTGCAGGAATCATTTACTTTTACGTAAAAGTCAAGGAGAAAAAAAAAAATAAAAAGATCAGTCCAGTGGCAGCACAGAGCATAACAAATCTAGTGATTAACCTGGTAAGCCAAAGTAGTTCAGTTCAGTTCAGTTCAGTCACTCAGTCATGTCCTCCTGTTTGTGACACCATGGACTGCAGCACGCCAGGCTTCCCTGTCCATCACCAACTCCCAGAGTTTACTCATACTCATGTCCATTGAGTTGGTGATGCCATCCAACCATCTCATCCTCTGTTGACCCCTTCTCCTCCTGCCTTCAATCTTTCCCAGCATAAGGGTCTTTGCCAATGAGACAGTTCTTTGCATCAGCATTGGAGTTTTAGCATCAGCATCAGTCCTTCCAATGAATATTCAGGACTGGTTTCCTTTAGGATTGACTGGTTTGATCTCCTTGCAGTCCAAGGAACTCTCAGGAGTCTTCTCCAGTACAACAATTCAATAGCATCAATGATTCGGTGCTCAGCTTTCTTTATGGTCCAACACTCACACTCAAACATGACTACTGGAAAAACCATAGCTTTTACTATATGAAACTTTGTTGGCACAGTGATGTCTCTGCTTTTTAATAAGTTGTCTAGGAGCAACTTTCATTTCACTTTTGCACATTTCCATCAAATACTCTTTTAGCATATTCATTATATTTATTTTTAAGTGTTTCTCAAATTTGTTTCTTACTACTACAAAGTATAGGTTGAACTGGATTTACATATTTTAATTAGATAATTTGAAATATCCAGAATGGCAATGTTGCTTGAAACCCCAAGGGGATTAAGTGTGAGTGAATATCTGAGTTGTCTATCATGTTTGTGTTTGTTTCTGTGAGAGTACTAGAGCTGTCAGATCTCCCAAGAGTCATAGGATGACAATATTCACCTCTATGTAATCACTGTCTTCTCATAGTTTAAGGAAGAATTGACAACTAGTAGTGAAGTGAAGTTGCTCAGTCTTGTCTGACTCTTTGCGACCCCATGGACTGCAGCCTACCAGGCTCCTTGGTCCATGGGATTTTCCAGGCATGAATACTGGAGTGGGTTGCCATTTCCTTCTCCAGGGGCTCTTCCCGACCCAGGGATCGAACCCAGGTATCCCACATTGTAGGCAGACACCTTACCATCTGAGCTACCAGAGAAGCTCAGCTAGTATTTCTTAATTTGATGAATAATACCTGTTTAAAGAACTTGTACATATAAATGTTAAATGATATTTTTTATTCTTATTAACTTTTTCTTTCTATTTAAGCTATCAGTAACTAAATTTATGGACACCTTTCATTGTAGAATGGATAGTTTAAATGTGGTTGAAAATATATCCCAACACATTTGAAGTAAGTCCATAGAAGAAAAAATGCTACAAAATGTATGCCTTAACTTTGATGGATATGAATCATTTCCATTAATTAACCTGCAGAATAAAGTAATAGGTAACATAGTTGTGACATCTGAAGACCAATGATCTTTCCTTATTCATTTATTTCCCACAGAAGAACCTAGGACTATGACTGAAATATGTAAGATTTCACCAAATACTTCCTTAATGAAGAATCACAGATTGTGTGTGTGTGTGTGTGTATGTATGTATGCATGCACATGTAATTACCAGGGAAGAATGAGATGCAAATGTGTTAAAAAATTTCTAAGTACATCTAGCTGAAACTATTTCACTGAAGGGAAGAAACTCTCTAATCATGGCAAGTATTTTTCATGGTCACTTCCGATTCCTTTCTTTTTTTTTCCTTAACTGTGCTCATAAATGTCATTAATAGAGTACATGGGCCAATGGAAATTTTAGGAGGCAGACTAATTTTTGTAATTTTCCTGTGATATTAATGGCAAAGAATCCATCTGCAGTGCAGGAAACCCAGGTTCAATCCCTGGATTGGGAAGATCCCTGGAGAAGGGAATGGCTACTCACTCCAGTATTTTTTCCTGGAGAATTCCATGCACAGAAGAGATGGGCAGGCTACAGTCCATGGGGTCGCATGAGTTGGACATGACACAGTAGCTAGCACTTCACACACTTCATAGTTGAGTTTCCTCATTTTATGTTCTCCTGCTGATTTATACTTAGAAACTTGCAAATCTCAGACAGTGCTATTATTAATTTCCTGCCAGGATTCATGGTATGATTGCCAGAAGTGTTGGCCCTCCCACTGATGAGCTGTTCAAGTATGACAGGCTCAGTTGAGGTTCCATTCAGAACCATATGTCTCCTGAATGCAGGAGATGAGAGACAACCCTAAGAATTAGTACATATTATCATATGGTTGGGGGAATTATTTTCATTTTATTCATTTGTTTATTTAATTATTTTCCATTCATTCAAATTTGCTCAGCATGAAACTGATCTAGGGATAGAGCCCATATAGTACTAACAGTAACTAAGATAATGTAGTCATTTTTTTTCCAAAATTTTCCACCTGTTAGTTAGAAGAACCTTATGAAAAAAGTCACAATGACAGCCTGCCTTCCTTCTTCAGCTTAGCATATTGGATAAATGCATTTTCCAGAAGAGTCAGATTTGATTGAGTCTTTCATTCTTAAGGATAATCTACCTGTATTATTCATAACTAGGGATAATGACTGGCTTGAGAGACACTACCCCCTCATAAAAATGGGTCTTGCTTGTGAGATACATTATAAAAAGCAATTTGGTTTTTATATAAAATATTAATTCTAACAAAATCATATCTCAGTTTCCTAAGTCTTTCAGCTTTTAGTACAAAAACTTGCAAATCTCAGCTCCTTTACTCTATATTCATTTGATTTGTGTGATGTGGTGCAAATTAAGAGATTTCCTTCCAGCACAGGGCAATTTAATGTGGAGGTTGCAGGCTAAGATGTCATTTTCTCCTTTGAGAACATTTTCTAGTGCCTCATATTTTTTATTCTTATGACATGGAAATGCTTTTACATACAACTTCCCAACTTATACTGATTTTGAAGGAATAAGAAATATCTAAAAGTTATTTTTTTTTCTACTTTATAGACAGCATACTCAAAATCTAGATTCTGTTGTTGCTGCTTTTCAGTATTACAGTGATTGTGCATTCTTTAAGGTTATCATAATTCAGATACTTATGTTTTCTTTAGCTTAATATTATAACTTCTCCCACTTAAATAATTAAAGTCATACTTTAAAATTTTTCCCCCTGTTTTATATAGTTCTCAGATCCTCTTGGTAACTATCACACATCTCTTAAACAGAAGAAAACCTGTCCATCATTCACAAAGTCTGTATGGGAGGGGAATTTTATATAGCTGGGCAGGCTATCTCACTGAGTCCAATTTCACAAGCCATTAACACTCTGAAAAAGGAAATTCATTTGAATGTCTGTAGTATTCTAAAAAGAGAGACAAACTATTGGGAAATCTTATTCAGCTGACCTCTTAACAAGGACAGAGGAATGAAAGATGAATTCACATTATTTATAAATAAAGTAGAGGATTTTTTCCACAAGTATTCATGAAGAATTTCAAAAATTTTCTTATTGTCCTTGATGAAATCCCTAGAACAAATTCCAGAAAGCAATATGGCTGAACAGAGAGCTTCTAATGAACTCAGAGAAAAACAGGAATATGCACAAAATATGAAATGACATTCAAGTCACTAGAAAGAAATTCACAGAGGTCTAGAGTTGTAAAATTACTCAGGAATGCTAATTAACAAATAATTACCCTTGTGAACAATGTCAAGACCAAAAATTAAGTGCATTAAGTGAATAAAAATAGCAACTGTGCAGAAATAAAGTAGCTCCGGCTTCTGGTGTCATTATTCAATAGATGTTAAAATCACATGTAAATTGTCAACTATTCCTCCTTATTCTCCTCCTCCTCTTTTTCTTTCCCTTCTTCCTTCTCTTCTTCCTTTCTCTCGCCTTACTTGTTTTCCCTACTTTCTGTTTCATATTATCTTTTTTTTTTAAGTGAAAAAGAATCTTATAGTGAGACAACTAGCATTTAGAATTCTTATGTCAGAAGCAACAAGCATAGGATCCAGTCTGAGAAGTGATCTGTGAGATTAGAGTGAGAAGACTCAATATTTATGCATTGATTTAGTGCTAATAATATTGAAGCTCTGCTACTCTTACCATCATGATTGGGATATACAATAACTGCTTATTGAACATTTTGGCATTTAGAGATTAAGTAGGTTTTATGAAATTGTACAACAGCTAAGTATCAAAACTAGAGAATTAGAGAAAATCTCTCTGATCCCAAAGCTCAAAATTAACCACTGAAATATATCACATTACAAGGAGAAGGAAAAAGTTGTTTGGGGAGGGAGGTTGTTACTTGTTTATTTAGAAATCCAGAAATGCTTTACAGTTTAAACTAAATTTAGAGCATCTTTATTGAGGAGAGTAGAATTTTAATAAAAAGAAATATTTCAAGAGAAGTTACAGTTTTGAAAATTTGGGACTAAGACAGTTTTTTTGCCCTTAACATGTAAAAGAAAAGGCAAAGTTTGAGGAAGTCTCTGTGATGTACACGAGCCTGGCAGTCTCTCACACATGTCCCACTTTTATTTTCTTTCTTATCCCTTCTGGAAGAATGACTCTTAGCAAGAATTTTCACCAAGTTTTGGACATATACATCATATGATCCATACCTGGGAGACCAAGTTCTCTCCACATGTCAATTATGACTCATGTGGAGAAATCACTGGCAGAACATTTAAGTTCAGTTCAGTTGTATTTGACTCTTTATGACCCCCATGGACTTCAGCATGCCAGGCTGCCCTGACCATCACCAACTCAAAGAGTTTCCTCAAACTCATGTCCATTGAGTTGGTGATGCCATCCAACCATCTCGTCTTCTGTTGCCCGCTTCTCCTCCTTCCTTCAATCTTTCCCAGCAGCAGGGTCTTTTCCAATGAGTCAGTTCTTCACATCAGGTGGCCAAAATATTGGAGCTTCAACTTCAGCATCAGTCCTTCCAAAGAATATTCAGGACTGATTTCCTTTACAATAAACAGGTTTTATCTCCTTGCAGTCCAAGGAACTCCCAAGTGTCTTCTCCAGCACCATAGTTCAAAAGCATCAGTTCTTCGGTGCTCAGCCTTCTTTATGATCCAACTCTCACATCCACACATGACTACTAGAAAAATCATAGCTTTGACTAGATGGACCTTTGTTGGCAAAATTATGTCTTTGCTTTTTAATATTCTGTCTAGGTTGGTCATACCTTTTCTTCCAAGGAGCAAGCATCTTTTAATTTGATGAATTCAGTCACCATCTGCAGTGATTTTGGAGCCCAAGAAAATAAAATCTGTCACTGTTTCCATTGTTTCTCTTCTATTTGCTATGAAGTGATGGGACCTGATGCCGTGATCATCGTTTTTTGAATGTAGAATTTTAAGCAATTTCGTCACTCTCCTCTTTCACTTTCATCAAGAGACTCTTTAGTTCTTCTTCACTTTCTGCCATAAGGGTGGTGTCATCTGCATAGCTGAGGTTATTGATATTTCTCCCAGAAATCTTAATTTCAGTTTGTACTTCATCCAGCCTGGCATTTCACATGATGACTATATAAATTAACTAAGCAGGGTGTCTATATAGAGCCTTGAGGTACTCCTTTCTCAGTTTGGAACTAGTTTGTTGTTCCATGTCCAGTTCTAACTGTTCCTCCTTAACCTTCACAGACATTTTGCAGGATACAGGTAAGGTGGTCTGGTATTCCCAACTCTTTAGGTAAATTTTCCACAATTCATTGTGATTCAAACAGTAAAATGCTTTGGCATAGTCAATGAAGCAGAAGTGGATTTTTTTTTGGAACTCTCTTGCTTTTTTGATGATCCAACAGATGTTGGCAGTTCGATCCCTACTTCCTCTGCATTTTCTAATTCCATCTTGTACATCTGGAAATTTATGGTTCACATACTATTAAAGCCTGGCTTGGAGAATTTTGAGCATTACTTTGCTACTGTGTGAGAGGAGTGTAATTGTGCTGTAGTTTGAATATAATTTGGCATTGCTTTTCTTTGGGATTGGAATGAAAACTGATCTTTCCAGTCCTGTGGTCACTGCTGAGTTTTTTAAATTTGCTAGCATATTGAGTGCAGCACTTTCACAACATCATCTTCTAGGATTTGAAATAGCTCAGCTAGAATTCCATCACTTCCCCAAGCTTTGTTCATAGTCATTCTTCCTAAGGCCCACTTGACTTCGCATTCCAGGATATCTAGCTCTATCTTGGTGAGTCAACACACCATCATAGTTATCTGGGTCATGAAGATCTTTTTTGTATAGTTCTTCTGTGCATTCTTGCCACCTTTTTAAAAATATCTTCTGGTTTTGTTAGGTTCATACCATTTCTGTCTTTTATTGAGGCCATCTTTGCATGAAATGTTCCCTTGGTATCTCTAATTTTCTTGAAAAGATCTCTAGTCTTTCCTATTTGTTGTTTTTCTCTATTTCTTTGCATCAATCACTTAGGAAGGCTTTCTTATCTCTCCTTGCTATTCTTTGAAACTCTGCATTCAGATGGATATATCTTTCCTTTTCTCCTTTGCCTTTTGCTTCTCTTCTTTTCTCAGCTATTTGCAAGCCCACCTCAGACAACCATTTTGCCTTTTTGCATTTATTTTTCTTGGGAATGGTTTTGATCACAGTCTCCTGTACATTGTTATGAACCTCTGTCCATAATTCTTCAGGCACTCTGTCTATCAGATCCAATATCTTGAGTCTATTTGTCATTTCCACATATAATTGAAAAGGATTGATTTAGGTCATACCTTAATGGCCTAGTGGTTTCCCCTACTTTGTTGAATTTAAGTATGAATTTTGCAATAAGGGTTCATAGTCTGATCCACAGTCAGCCCCAGTCTTGTTTTTGCCAACTGTATAGAGCTTCTCCATTTTTGGCTGCAAAGGATATAATCAATCTGATTTTGGTATTGACCATCTGGTAATGTTCATGTGTAGAGTTGTCTCTTGTGTTGCTGGAAGAGGGTGTTTGCTTTGACCAGTGCATTCTTGGCAAAACTCTATTAGCCTTGCCCTGCTTCGTTTTGTATTTCAGGAGATCTGAAACAAGAAGGATGAGATATACTGTTAGTTAATACGTAGAGATATTCAAATACTTTAATGGCATTGATATATGGAAAGAATGTATCAAAACCAAATATAGAATATATGACTAAAGTAAATATTATTTTCTTTGTTTGTGTCTAGATAGATGAATGTAAAAAAATAATAATAATGTGGCATGGCTTAGCAGGCACTTGAATGAAAACATAGAAATTTTATATTTTATAAGAATCAATGCGCATCCATACTGCAAGAGCATGAGCTCTTGAGTGAACAAAAAACAGACTTATTCAGAGACCTGAACTATTTCACATGATCTTTCTGAATTCCTACTTCCTTTTTTTAAACAGTAGATATAATTACAGTAATTTTACAAGAAGATATAATCTATTATAAAAGTATAAAGCTCTTGACATGGAGTAACCATTTTAAAAAGTCTGACTTCCGTACCTCTATATCAAAGCAGTAAAACTTGGCAAAGTGAGACTGCATGAAAAAAAAAATAAAAACTTAAATGTGAAGTACAAGGGCAGTTATAATCTTGGTTTATCTTGCAGGCTAGAACAAGCTGGAATAACTTCCTGGGAGGGAGTGGGCTGATTTAGCTCATAAGACTCTCAAAATCATGCCACACAGGAGGCAGGAGGAAAATGAACATGTTAAGAAGATGGAAGCTATGCACATTTAGAGAAATTCAGTCCAAACCTCTTGTGGTATAGGATTTGTAATTTTGTAAAAAAAGAGACCTGATCTTTTCTCCATAAGAAAAAAAAAAAAAAAAAAGCTGTGTTTTTATTTAAACTGAAAACTCATTTTGAAGGCTTAGGTTCATATCTCAGAAATACTGGTTAGAAAATAGTTGATGATAGATTACACTGACCTGGTAAAATGCTGTGACTACTCATCATAGTGTGCTGGCACCAGGGAGGACTCAGAATGCAAGCACATCACAGAGGACCAAACCACCAGCCTTTGTCAAACTTTAGCTACAACTCTGCCACTGTCTTCTCTCTCGGGGAATACAAGCACATGTTTTTGTTTGTTTGTTTTGTTTTCTGCTTTTATTTATTTTTTATTAACTGGAAACATTTTTTATTGGAATATAGTTAATTTAGAATGCTGTATTAGTCTCTGCTGTACAACAAAGTGAATCAGTTACACATATACACATATCTACTCATTTTTCGATTCTTTTTCCATATAGGTCATTACAGAATGTTGAGTGGAGTTCACTGTACTATGCAGCAGGTCCTCAGTAGTTATCTATTTCAATGCTGGGGGCATTCAGTTGCTAAACAATGTCTGACTCTTTGTTTTTTTTTTAATTATTGTTTTTTTAATTTTTATTTATTATTATTATTTTATTTTACAATATTGTATTGGTTTTGCCATACATCAACATGAATCCACCATGGGTGTACACTTGTTCCACATCCTGAACCCCCCTCCGACCTCCCTCCCCATACCATCCCTCTGGGTCATCCCAGGGCACCAACCCCAAGCATCCTGTATCCTGCATCAAACCTGTCTGACTCTTTGTGACCTCACGGACTGTAGCAGGCCAGGCTCCTCTCTCCTTCACTATATCCCAGAGTTTGCCCAATTCATGTGCTTTGACTTGATGATATTATCTAACTATCTCATCCTCTGTCACCTTATTCTCCTTTTGCCTTCAGTCTTTCCCAGGATCAGGGTCTTTTCCAATGAGTCTGCTCTTCTCATCAGGTGGCCAAAGTATTGGGGCTTCAGCTTCAGTATCTGTCATTCCGATAAATATTCAGGGTTCATTTCCTTTCAGATTGATTGGTTTGATCTCCTTGCAGTCCAAGGGACTCTCAAGGGTCTTCTCCAACACCACAATTAAAAAACATCAGTTCTTCACTGCTCAGCCTTCTCCATGGTCTAACTCTCACATCTGTACATGACTACTGGAAAATTCATATGGACCTTTGTCAGCAAAGTGATATCTCTGATTTTTAATATGCTGACTAGGTTTGTCATCCCTTCCCTTCCAAGGAGCAAGTGTCTTTTAATTTCAAGGCTGCAGTCACCGTCTGCAGAGATTTTGGAGCCCAAGAAAACAAAATCTGTCACTGCTTCCACCTTTTCCCTTTTATTTGCCATGAAGTAATGGGTCCTGGTGCCATATTAGTTTTTTTGAATGTTGAGTTTTAAGCCAGTTTTCTTACTCTCTACTTTTCACTATCATTCAAGATGTTCTTTAGTTCCTCTTTACTTTCTGCCATTAGAGTGGTATCATCTGCATATCTGAGGTTGTTGATATCTCTCCTAGCAATCTTGATTCCAGCCTCTGGTTCATCCAGCCCAGCATTTTGCATGGTGTACTCTGCATGTAAGTTAAATAAGCAGGGTGACAATATACAGCTTTGTTTTACTCCTTTCCCAATTTTGAACCAGTCAGTTGTTCCATGTCCAATTCTAGCTGTCACTTCTTGACCTGCATACAGGTTTCTTAAGAGGCAGGTAAGGTGATCTGATACTCCCATCTCTTTAAGAATTTTCACAATATGTTTTGGTCCACACCATCAAAGGCTTTAGCACACAGATAACCTGGGGACTGGGCCCTGTCTCTGTCCGCCATGTTAGATTCACTCCGCAGGGGATAGCAGGAGAGCTGGCAGCCTAAGGTTCTTGCATTGGCCTTCGGCAGGCGCCCCCCGGGGGCGGAAAGCTGCCCCAAG
>NW_011494944.1:3309585-3336452 GCF_000754665.1 Bison bison bison | reverse complement strand
CGCCCCAAAAAAAAAAAAAAAAAAAAAAAAAACAAAGGCTTTAGCACAGTCAATTAAGCAGAAGTAGATTCTTTTTCTGAAATTCTTTTGCTTTCTCCATGATCCAACCAATGCTGGCAATTTATGGATTGCATAAATGGATCCTCTGCATCTTCAAAATCTAGCTTGTACATTTGAAAGTTCTTGGTTAATGTACTACTAAAGCCTAGATTGAAGGATTTTGAGCATTACCTTGCTAGTATGTGAAATGAGCACAATTTTGAGGTAGTTTGAACATTCTTTGCCATTGTCCTTCTTTTGGATTGGAATGAAAACGGACATTTTCCAGTCCTGTGGCCACTGCTGAGTTTTCCAAATTTGCTGGAATATTGAGTGCAGCACTTGAACAGCATCATCTTTTAGGATTTGAAGTAACTCAGCTGTTAGCTTTGTTCATAGTAATGCTTTCTAAGGCCCACTTAACTTCAAACTCCAGGATGTCTGAATCCAGGTGAGTGATCACATCACTGTGGTTATCCATGTCATTAAAGACCTGTTCTGTATAGTTCTTCTGTGTATTCTTGCCACCTCTTATTAATGAATATTTGAGTGCATGTGTCTTTTCTAATTACAGTTTTCTCTGGACATATACCCAGGAGTGGGGTTGCTGGATCATAGAGTAGCTCTCTTTAGTTTTTAAAGCATCTCCATACTATTCTCCTCAATGGCTGTACCATCCTTAAATCTCTTTCAAAGACAGGAATATAAGCAGCAGGGGTGATGAAACCTTCACTTAAAGGCTATACCGATCACAAAAATAATGCCACTGATGTACATACTGTTAGATGAAGAGACACTTGCATATTTTAATTCATCAAGTCTTGCCCTATAAATAAGTCACTGTGCAGCATTTTCTGTCTGTTCTGAGGCAGGATAGAGTGAGATGACAGAAAAAAAATATAGGACAGAAACAAAAATTCCATGTTAACAGCCTTCTCTTACATGCTGAAAATTTCTCTATCAAAAATAGTTGCATTTCCACATTTGTCAGTTAACTTTATTTTTCAGTATACAATGTAACTGGAAGGGGAGCTTCCATGACAAAAAAAAAAAAAGATTGAAGTATTTTGGTATTATTAGCAAACTGTGTTTTTATTTTAAAAAAGGGCTTTTAATCAAAATATGCATCATAATATGAGAAGTTGACTCCATATGACAGATGATTTGGCCTGTTTCCATTAGGAGAGATGTTAAGAGCAATTAGAGCATAGATTGAACCACTGTGTTCATCTGAAGCAAAGGATGCTCTCAATTACAATAGATGATCGATAGGTTAGCTCTATACTTGTGATACATAAAATTATTAAACTTTATCCTTTCCACATGACTCAATTTACATGCAATTATTTAATGGATATAAAGGTACAGAGCCTCCTAAATACAAACAGTAAGCATCTACTTTAATTTAGATCCTCCTAATGATTTCTCTTTCCTCTTATTTAGATTTCCTCCATCCTATTGAATTAAATATTATAGTTCAGCTTTAGGTCTAGACTTTTCTTCCAATGCTTCCCTTCCATGGATTGTAATCTTAGCAAACTGAATCTTTATTAATCACAAACCATAATTCACAGCAGGTTATTACAGGATAATATGGAAAGTAATTTCCTCTGGGCCTTTTTTTTTTTTTTTTTCCATGATCAATATCTCCAGTGTGATATGAACTACAGGATTTTGATGGGTTTCCTATTGTAAAATATTGTAATCAGTGAAATATTGTTGATGGTTTCTGGGAAATTGTCTATTTCCCATTACATGAAAAGCAATCTATTTACATCCTTCTGTGGAATTTTATTGTGCTATTACTAACAATCAAAACAAATGTTTACATTAACATTAATGGTTTGGAAGATAGTTACTGCAATGTATAGCAATTTTTCTAAGTAAATTGCTTTTTTTCAACTACCTTAAAAAAAACCTGTGCCTTGGAGGAAAATTTGTTCCTGCCAAATGAGCTTTAGAATCAGAAAGTGTTTTTCTGCTAGTTTTTTTCAGAGTTAATGATTTTTTTTATCTTTTAATAAATTGTTTCTTTTTATTTTTTTCATATCAAGAAAACTATCTCAGGAAAATTTCTGATACATTTTTTGCTTATGCAAGAGAAATGTATACATGCCCAAGCAGACACATACAGAGGGACTGATAGAGATTTAACATAAAATATTTGTCTTTCTCTAGGATCCAGAATTGAGAGTTCCTTGGACTGTGAGGCGATCCAGCCAGTCAATCCTAAAGGAAATCAGTCCTGAATATTTACTGGGAGGATTGATGCTGACACTGAAACTCCAATATTTGGTTACCTGATGTGAAGAAATGACTCATTTGAAAAGACCCTGATGCTGGTAGAGACTGAAGACGGGAGGAGAAGGGGATGATAGAGGATGAGATGGTTGGATGGCATCACTGACTCAATGGACATGAGTTTGAGTAGGTTCTGTGAATTGGTCCTGGACACGGAAGCCTGGAGTGCTGCAGTCCATGGGGTCACAAAGAGTCAGACACAACTGAGCGACTGAACTGAACTGAGGATCCAGATATATCTGGGCACATCTGATGTGTAGTTGGGATTGCCTACAGCTTTTAGTTAACTGAAATTATTTTCCTGGATAGATAAGTACCTGTGTACTGAGTGTGTTCACCTGGACACTTAGTTACTGCAGGCTGATAAGAGCACTGTGGTATCCGTGGCCTTGAGAATGCATACCCGAAACTTATGAAGAGTGCAATTATCTGTGCAACCTGAAGGACTTGTTTTTATGGTGCCTTTTCTGGGAGATACTGAATATCTTTTTGTATCTTCACTACATAGTCAAGTAACTGGAAAATAGCACGTGTTCAATAAGCATTTGTTATATTAGTAAAGTGTTGAGTTAGAGTTAATTAAATTACTTGAGTATGTGTGGTGACTGCCTTCATACTTTTAATGTTTTAGATGCTGGCTCAGTGTGACTGGAATATGGCACAAGGAAATGAATAGTTGCTGAGTGCAATAGTAAGGAGTAATTTGTAGTCTTCAAATGTTACCCAAGGAAGAACAGTATGAACCACTGTAGAATAAGTATTGACATACTGTCTATTGTTCTAGTCTAGAAGAGCTTGCCTGGAGTCAACAGGGTTGAACTCATATGTTCTAACCCCTCTCTCTCATGAGGTCTCCATGTGTATTAGCATCTGTGTATTGTGAAATATTAATACATAGTCTTCTAGAACTTCTATCTATATTTTAAGGTACTCTCTCCTCATTGGAAATTCAAAAGCAGATGGAGTGTAACATAATGTAAAATGTAGCCTAATGTGGCTTGAAATGTGATCTAGAAAGTTCGTTGTTGTGTGGCTTCCAGGGCAATTAAAATAGTATGATGCTCAAGGTCCAAAGCAGAGAATAACAATCAAGGTAGTAGTGAGGTTTTAGGATAGATGCAAGGGTGATCTTAAGGGCAAATAAAATCTACTCAATATTTCTCACAAATATATAATGTAAATGGTAGTATATTTATCTGTGTGTAAGTTAGGCTGTAGGGTAGAAATCAGAGTCATCTATCTAATTGGCTTTTCTTTCTCTGAGACAAGCCTATGTTTTTTTTCTAAATGATTAAAACAGTAATATTGTTCAGTTGGACTTTCCTTGTAGCTCAGTTTTTAAAGAATCGGCCTGCAATGCAGAAGACACAGGTTCAATTCCTGGGTCTAAAAGATCCCCTGGAGAAGGAAATGGCAACCCACTCCAATATTCTTGCCTGGAGAGTCCCATGGACAGAGGAGCCTGACTGGCTACAAACTATAGGGTCTCAAGAGTAGGACACAACTTAGCAACTGAATGACCACCACCAATGTTCAGTTCAAAGAGGTCTTACTATGGAATAGACTCCCTGTTGTGCCATGATGCTGAATGTGTTCAAATAATTGACAGCAATTTCTTCTAACACCTGCCTTTTCCCACTTTAAATGAAGATCCCTTTACAGAAAAGTAAATGATTACTATAGATGGAGAGAAGCTGATTTTATTGCTATAGTTCATTAATTGGGAGGATTCAATTCAAACCGTACTCTGACTTCTTGTAAATAAAAATGATATAAGCAGAAAATCTTTAGCAACAGCCTTGATGTGGTTCCAGCAACAATTTTATTTCAAACAGGTCAAAATGGTGAGAATTTCTTTCCTTCTATATTTTGCTCTTAGAATAAATGTATATTTTTATTGAAAGAGTAGAAATATTTAGATTAGAAGCAAATAATAGAATAGATTTGAAGTACATCAAGTATGAAAAATATCAGTTAATTATAATATTAAGCATGAAAAATAGCAATCACTTATTACAATGGTCAATAAAACTGCCAAAAATAAATATATTAGCAGCAGTAAATAACCATCATTACAAGAGATCAGATACAATTAATCACATTAAGTGCCCTAATACAGGTATATTTGAAAGAAGTCATTAATTGTGGGATTTGTGGATTGAAAAGAGGGATCAGGTAATGGGACAAAGAGTGTATGTGATATCTGAGACTCAGGAAGTGTCCTTCACTAGACAGAAATTATAGGGAAGGCATTTCAGGCTGAATATTTGATGGACTTAAAAGAAAAAACAAATCAGGTATTATCCTGTGTTGCCTGGATTTAAAAGGCTTGAATAGCCCAGTTCCTTTTAACTTGTCAGTACCATGACACACACTGACATTCCCTCAGCAATGCTTATTTGCAGGGCTGCATTAGCACAGCCTGAAATGTTTTGATACAGCAGAAATGAGTCTGCCCAGAGATGTTTACTGAGCCATCACTAGGCTATGGAATGTTTCCTAGTTGTGTTTAAATGCTGCCAGGAAAACCAGTCTTAGGATACAGTCCAGCATTTTGTATAAACCCTATTTTCTCACCCTTGCTTTGTTTGCTTTGGTAAGCATGAAAACATGAACTGCTATTCAGTTATTTGAATATTTTCTCATTGATAGATTTATGGTTTGTAGAATCTGGAAGCTTTACAGAGGAAAGATATTTTATCTATGATTTTAAGCCACTACTAATTTGAGGTCCTTCTCCTGTGATTTTGGCCTTAGCTTCTCGAGGCTTTTGACTTCCCTGGTGGCTCAAATGGTAAAGCATCTGCCTACAATGCGGAAGCTTCACTTTCAATTTTCACACAATGGAGAAGGCAATGGCAACCCATTCCAGTGTTCTTGCCTGGAGAATCCCAGGGACGGCAGAGCCTGGTGGGCTGCCGTCTATGGGGCCGCACAGAGTCGGACACGACTGCAGCGACTTAGCAGCAGCGGCAGCACGATGCGGAAGACCTGGGTTCAATCTCTGGGTTGGAAAGATCTAGAGAAAGAAACAGCAACTCACTCTAGAATTCTTGCCTGGAAAATCCCATGGACGGTGGCCTGCCAGGTTGGACATACATGACTGAGCAACTTCACTTTTCCCCAGGCTTTAATACTTGTGAGTCTGAAAAATGTCACAATAATAGGAATAATCTAAATCCCAGCATCTTCTTCCCACATAGCTTTTCATAGTACTCTACCCACTTCCCCTTGAGATGCAAACTAAAATCACAATGAGATATGAAACACATCTATTAGGATAGCACCATCATCACTTCCAGCAGGGTCTACTGGAAAGTTCCTCATACAGTATAGCAAATAAACATCTTTTAGTTACATGACACTATATTATTTTGTAGTATATTCTTGCTACTGAAAATTATATGACTAACATAATCACTACTATTTCTCCTGGAGTTTGGGGTATAATTTGCATCCTATTAAAAGTACTCTTTTAATGACACAATTCTGAGTGTTGGCAAATATTTACAGCTGTAACCACCATCACAATAAAAAATGGAGAATACTTCCATTACTTCAAAGAGATGCTTAATGCTCCTTTTTAGTCAATCCTCTGCCTCTGCCCTCAGTTCTTGACAATTATTGCTCTTTTTTAATATTGCCTTTTTCCTCAGAACATCATATAAATGGAATTACAGAGCATACATTTTCCTATCTTTGTTTTCTTTAATTGAGCATAATACTTTTGAGATATACCCAGTTTGTTGATTATTCAGTTTCATCCATTCATTTATTTGCTTTTTTTTTCTGAGTTATATTCCATTTAGGAATATGCCATATATGTTTACCCATCTACAAATTGATGGAAATTTTTTTTTTTCCAACACAAGTCTTTTTGTAGACATATATTTTCACTATTCCTAAGAAAACAGCTAGCAGTGGAATTGCTGTGTTATACGGTATATAGTCCATGGGGTCGCAAAGAGTCAGACACAACTGAGAAACTAAGAACAACACATGGTATCTTAATAAGAAACTGTCCAACTATTTTCCAACTTTGTAGTAGAGCAAAGTAACAATTCTAGGTTTTCCTCATCTTTTCCAGTAAGGCATTGTTAGCTAGAGTTTTCTTGTGCCTTGCTTAGTTTTTGTTTGCTTTTGTTTAGTTTTGCCATTTTAATAGATTTGTTTGATATTTAATAGTGACTTTAATTCACATTTCATTAATAATTATTTTGAGCATATTTCCTATTGCTATTTGTTTCTCCTCTCTGGTGAAATGCCTGACACATATTTTTCACATAATTATGTATTTGTATATATGTGTGTGGATATGTTGTATATATTATATTAATGCATATGTTTTTTATATACATTAAATCATTTACCAGGTAGGTATTTTAAACGTACATCAGTTTCTCTTTCTTAGTTTTCTTAACAGTATTATTTGAAGAATATATTTCATAAACTTAAATGAATGTCAATTTATCAGAATTTATCACTTTTCAGTGGTTTGTGATTTTTTTGCAGTTTGAATCAAAGTCACAGAAATTTGTTCTGTATTTTCTTGTAAAAGTTATAGGTTTTACAGAATATGGTGCTGTTCATATATACAGTGAAGACTATTTATAATGATGATCCAAACAAAAATAACATTATCAATAAAACATATAGAGGAAAAAATATTTCCCTGTAGTCTCAAAGTTAATCAAGGCAAAATCCTAAGCCTCTTTAACTTTGACCATGTTTTTTCTGCTGAATCATATGGTCTCCCAGGTAATGATAATGTAGTAGTAAAACATATTAACAACTGTCAGTAGAAAATCTCATCTGTTTTAGTTATATTTGAAGAGAATTTCATTTCATAAATAAAAATAAAAATTATTAATGAGATCAGAGAGCACCTAAAAACATTTCAATAAATTCAATGACTTTTAAAAAATCTTCTCAAGGTTTTGGTTGCTTATTATCTACATTGAACTCAAAAAAGAATTGGATGCTTAACATAGCATTATAAATAGAATCTGAAAAAAAAAAACAGACTTTTAAAAAATGTTTACATTATTTTTAGATTACATTATTTAATTTCTATAATGTATACTTATAAACACAAATTTTTACTTTCTTTATCTTTGAAAAACATGTAAAGGACAGAGACAGTAATTATTCACCTAGCCCTAAAATACTTCTTTCCCTACAGTTTTAAAATCAAGCAAAGATTTCATATTAGTAAACTGAAAATTATGACAGAGTTGCAACATATGGATTAACTAATGGCTTGAAATAAAAATACTGGTAACATATAGAAAAGGGGATATTTTTTAATATAATGGCTGGGGTTTTTGAATAAACATCATAATCATTTTTATTGTCTTAAATTTAGTTTATCTATATATAGTTAGAGGTGTTTCATAAAAGTTTGTCTTCACAGATTTGTCATATTTTATTGAAACTGCCTTGAGCTTCTCTTTTAGTAAAATGCATGATTGCAACATATCTGTGTTATATCATCAAAGGAAAGCATCCACCTGAAATAACTCACTAATATGTACTAAAGAGTAAAATAACGACAAACGAGTACAATTTCTTCTGAAACAAAGTTTTCTGTCTTCTTTGTGCTGTTACTGAGCATTCCACATGTTTACATTTAGTCTCTCTAACTAGTAAGATAGCCTTGGCATGACCAATTATGGTACTGAGCTGGCAATGTTTACTATATTTTAGATGTAAAGAAGTTCCAAATATAAGAAAAAAAGTAACAAAAGCCAATCCAACCTAAGCCAAATCAAAGAGAATTTTACAAATTAAACAAGAAGAAGGGACTTCCTTGTTTGCTCAATTGTTCCCTGATCTGGGAAGACCCCACAAGCTGCCAAGCAACTAATCCCTGCCCCACAACTATTGAGCCTGTGCTCTAGAGCCCAGAAAGTGCAGCTCTTGAGCCCATGTGCCACAACTTCTGAAGCCTGCACCCTAGAGCCTATGCTCCATTGGGAAGAGAAGCCACTGCAGTGAGAAGCCCGAGCACCGGAACTAGAGTGAAGCCTGTGCAGCACAGCCATAAATTAATTAATTTAAATTTTTTAAAAAAAGAAAATAAGGAAAGGAGCAAGACTCTGGTTCAACAGAGTTTCTCATTTAAAAATTGATAGTGTTATTAAATTATGAAAATATAAAAACAGTTTTACAAAACAGAGAGTTCCTATAATGATATATTATATTGACCATTTTTATTGTAAACAATCTTAGATATGGCAATAAAGAATAGCAAAGATATGATGAAGCTAAAGTCACTAGATTTATGATGGACTTCTTTATGCTTTTAAAGCATTAGAAGCTTTTAGTAATTATCTCCTCTAATCTCAAATCTTTTCAGCTGGTAAAAGGCATTTCTGAGTTTCTAAATACTTCCAATGTCCTAGGCTTTCTGCATCCAAGTAAATGAAAAAGACCTCAATAAAGACCAGACCCAGCTGAATCGTTGCTGTTAAGAGACACAAAATAAAAATGTTAAGAAAAATAGGCATAGATATCATTACAAATTACTGTAAATGTTGTGAAATAAATGGACCACATTTCTACTTTAGTTGTTAACCATGGGGAACCGGTTAGAAAAAGTTTTTTGGGGAAAGGTGATACCTAATCTGTTACCTGAAAGATAAGGACACATTAGTGTGAAGAGTTTAGGAAGAGCAATCCTGATAGAGGAAATAAATATAAGAAGGTCTTTAAGCAGGGGTCAGCATAATATTTTAGAAGAACTGAGAAAATGTAAACTGGCTGGCAAGACAAGTGAGTAGAGAGGTTGCCCATGTTTAGGACAGAGATAAAGACAGGGTGAAAACACGGTGCTCTGTTTAGCCTGCTGCATTGTTGTTACTAGCGCAGCTGCAAGTTTTTTAAAGTATTTGTGCTATGTGCTATTCACTGCAGATGGTGACTGCAGCCATGAAATTAAAAGACGCTTACTCCTTGGAAGGAAAGTTATGACCAACCTAGATAGCATATTCAAAAGCAGAGACATTACTTTGCCAACAAAGGTTCGTCTAGTCAAGGCTATGGTTTTTCCTGTGGTCATGTATGGATGTGAGAGTTGGACTGTGAAGAAGGCTGAGCACCGAAGAATTGATGTGTTTGAACTGTGGTGTTGGAGAAGACTCTTGAGAGTCCCTTGGACTGCAAGGAGATCCAACCAGTCCATTCTAAAGGAGATCAGCCCTGGGATTTCTTTGGAAGGAATGATGCTAAAGCTGAAACTCCAGTACTTTGGCCACCTCATGTGAAGAGTTGACTCATTGGAAAAGACTCTGACGCTGGGAGGGATTGGGGGCGAGAGGAGAAGGGGACGACAGAGGATGAGATGGCTGGATGGCATCACTGACTCGAAGGATGTGAGTCTGAGTGAACTCCGGGAGTTGGTGATGGACAGGGAGGCCTGGTGTGCTGTGATTCATGGGGTCCCAAAGAGTCAGACACGACTGAGCGACTGATCTGACTGGAGAATGGATTGAAGGTGGAAGTCTAAAAAGAAAATTTTATTTTTTGTATATGTAATTAATATAGATAAATATTACACATATGTAGTGTGTATATAGGATACGTATTCCCTGGAGGAGGGCATGGCAACCCACTCCAGTATTCTTGCCTGGAGAATCCCATAAACAGAGGAGCCTGGTGTGCTACAGTCAATAGGATTGTGAAGAGTCAGACACAACTGAGCAACTAGCACACACACACACACATAGTAAACATACTATATATACATATTGTTTTTATTATGCAGTCGCTAAGTCATGCGCAACTCTTTGCGACCCCGTGCATTGTAGCCTGTCATCCTCCTCTGTCCATGGGATTTCCCAGACAAGAATACTAGAGCGGGCTCTCATTTCCCTTACCCAGGGATTGAACCCACATCTCCTGCATTGGCAGGCAGATTCTCTACCATTGAGCCACCAGGCAAGCCCATATATACATATAGCATATATGCAGGGACCATGATAATCCTCCATCAGATAAGTGATGATGCCCTGGATGGCAGCAATTGAGACAAAGAGAAAAGAATGGACTCATGAATTCATTGAATGTAGATTTGAATGTAGATTTCAGGTATGCAGATCAAAATGGTTATAAGTGAAGTGTGAAAGTCTCTCAGTCTGTGTCCAACTCTTTGTGACCCCATTGACTATACAGTCCATGGGATTCTACAGGCCAGAATACTGGAGTGGGTAGCCTTTCCCTTCTCCAGGGGATCTTCCCAACTCAGGGATCAAACCCCAGTCTTCCGCATTGCAGGTGGATTCTTTACCAGCTGAGCCACAAGGGAAACTCAAGAATACTGAAGCGAGTAGCCTATCCCTTCTCCAGCAGATCTTCCCAACCCAGAAATCAAACCCAGGTCTCCCTCACTGCAGGTGGATTCTTTACCAGCTGAGCCACAGGGGAAGCCCAAAGTGATTATAATAGCAAATTAAATATTTTTCTTACTAGATTCCCAATAAATTTGAAATTCATTAACTCCTAGTTTTGTGCAAAAATACGAACTTAAAATATGCAAAATTCTATTAAATTTTAGCAATGACTTCGTACGTAAGAAGTCAGTGATGGATCTACACATCCTAGAAAGCCAAGATAAAAGGATGTAATGTAGAATCATGCCTTTATGTTGTCGGACAACAATTGGATTCAAATATTCTGAAGATTCAACAAATTTCAGTTTTATTCATGGTACATATAACTATTTTTAAAATAAATTCAACTTCATCCTTGAACCTCTTTTGTTTCTCATTCCCTTCCAGTCTGCTACTTCTTTGTATTTTTAATAACTAACTCAGGAATATTTTCTATCTTAGATTGTCTAACAGACACTGTGTGATGTAACACTGTATTATTTGGAAAGAGCAATGCTTCATGCTGGCCTATTGAACCTAATATTTTTTGAAAAGCACAGAGAAAAATGAAAGAAATAATGGCACATTCAGCTAAAACACCATATTGGCTTCCCTTCAAACTCAGTTTGGGTTTCTTATCTACTCTTTTTTTTTAGTTTCATTTTCATTTCAATAGTAGACACTGGGAAGGGAGATAATAGTAGGTTTAGTGTCTTTTTGGTTAAAAAAAAAAGGCATTAACCAGCTCTACATAAAGTTGAAGCTTTTTAATTTTTCCTCTCATAAAGTTAAATACCAACTACTTTTTTATTGGCTCACTCTACACATGACAAAGCATCTTCCCAGGGGTCTCTTTGGAACCTGAGGCAACCTAATTGGGGATATACTAAAAAATAACATTGATATGAGAAAACTGTTGTACTTTCTACTGAAATCTCAATGCTAAAAGGGATTATCTTACTCTTTTAATATGATCTGCATAAATGGTCTGCAAGATGCTTGCTTTACTGCAAGCAGTACTGCTTTGAAATGAACAATGAAAAGTGAAAGTCGCTCAGTCATGTCCGACTCTTTGCAACCCGTGGACTAGTCCATGGAATCCTCCAGGCCAGAATACTGGAGTGGGTAGTCTGTCCCTTCTCCAGGGATCGAACCGGGGTCTCCCACATCGCGGGCTGATTCTTTGCTAGCTGAGCCACGAGGGAATGCCAAGAATACTGGAATGGGTAGCCTATCCCTTCTCCAGCTGCTGCTGCTGCTAAATCTCTTCAGTAGTGTTCGACTCTGTGCGACCCCATGGACAGCAGCCCACCAGGCTCCTTTGTCTGTGGGATTCTCCAGGCAAGAATACTGGAGTAGGTTGCCATTTCCTTCTCCAATGCATTCATGCATGCTAAGTCATTTCAGTCGTGTCCGACTCTATGTGACCCCATGGACAGAAGCCCACCAGGCTCCTCTGTCCACAGAATTCTCTAGGCAAGAATACTGGAATGGGTTGCCATTTCCGTTCTCCATCTCCTCCAGCAGATCTTCCCGACCCAGGAATGGAACCAGGGTCTCCTGAATTGCAGGCAAATTCTTTACCAATTGAGCTGTGAGGGAAATGAACACTATATTAAGTTTAAAAAATGTATGTAAAGAACATGGTATTATCATAATAAGCCATTTAGTCGAACTCTATTTCTAACAGTGGTGTTTCATTTGGCTGCTGAATGAAGTTGCCCTATTACCTTCTTTTCTTCCATAAATTAAAACATCAAATAAATATACAGACTAAAAGAAAAGAATAAAAAATGCTCAGTCAACAGAAAATAATTATTTCTAAATAATAATGCTTTATGCATAGAAGAAAAAAAATGTCGGTGCAATATCAATACAGTTTCATTGCTGTGAACTCACCATAGACACTAAATACTTCTTGACCTTAATATTGTCAGAGATATGAACAGGAGGTGAGTCATTGTACTTCAGAAGCCTTTGTTTATTAACTCTGAATGAAAAATAAAATTTGAAAAAAATATTTTGTGTTAAAATGGACTTTTAGTTTATGGCTCATTTAGACCTAGTATTTTCTGTTTTAGAAGATTATTACTTAATGATTCAAGTTGTTTACTAGATATAGGCTTATTCAGATTGTCTATATCTTTTAAAATGATTTTGTACAGATTGTGTTTAAAGGAACTGGTTCATTTCATCAAGGTTGTCAAATTTCTGGGCAGAGTTGTGCAGAATATTCCCTTATCATCCTTTTCATGTCTGTGGGCTCTGTAATGCTGTTTCCTCTTTATTTCCTGGTATGAGTAATTCATATTCTCTCTCTCTTTTTTTGGTAGTCAGCCTGGCTTGAGACTAAGTTATTTTATGAATCTTTCCAATGAACTTGGTTTTGTGTTTGTTGACTTTCTTTAGTGATTTCCTGTGTTCAGTTTCACCTATTTCTGCTCTAATTCTTCTTACTCTTTTTCTTCTGTTTGCTTTAGACTTAATTTGCTCTTGTTTTCTACTTACTCCTTGGAAGGAAAGTTATGACCAACCTAGATAGCATATTCAAAAGCAGAGACATTACTTTGCCAACAAAGGTTCGTCTAGTCAAGGCGAAGTTTTTCCTGTGGTCATGTATGGATGTGAGAGTTGGACTGTGAAGAAGTCTGAGTGCCGAAAAATTGATGCATTTGAACTGTGGTGTTGGAGAAGACTCTTGAGAGTCCCTTGGACTGCAAGGAGATCCAACCAGTCCATTCTGAAGGAGATTAGCCCTGGGATTTCTTTGGAAGGAATGATACTAAAGCTGAAACTCCAGTACTTTGGCCACCTCATGTGAAGAGTTGACTCATTGGAAAAGACTCTAATGCTGGGAGGGATTGGGGGCAGAAGGAGAAGGGGATGACAGAGGATGAGATGGCTGGATGGCATTACGGACTCAATGGACGTGAGTCTGAGTGAACTCCGGGAGTTGGTGATAGACAGGGAGGCCTGGCGTGCTGTGATTCATGGGGTCGCAAAGAGTCGGACACGACTGAGCGACTGATCTGATCTGATCTGATGATAGATTCAATTAGATTATTGCTTTTAAATCTTTTTTCTTTTCTAGTATATTTGATCCACCCATTAATTTCCCTTTAAGCACTTCTAGCAGTGTACTGGACAGGCTTCCCTGATAGCTCAGTTGGTAAAGAAAGTGAAGTCGTTCAGTTGTGTCTGACTCTTAGCGACCCCATGGACTGCAGCCCACCAGGCTCCTCCATCCATGGGATTTTCCAGGCAAGAGTACTGGAGTGGGGTGCCATTGCCTTCTCCGTTGGTAAAGAACCCACCTGCAATGCAGGACACCTGGGTTGGATTCCTAGAAGATCTGCTGGAGAAGGGATGGGCTACTCACTCCAATATCCTTGGGCTTCCTTTGTGGCTCAGCAGGTAAGGAATCTGCCCACAATGTGGGAGGCGTGGATTCGATCCCTGGGTTGAGAAGATCCTCTGAAATAGGGAATGGCTACCCACTCCAGCATTCTGGCCTGGAGAAGTCCATGGACTGTATAGTCCATGGGGTCACAAAGAGTCGGACACAACTGAACTGTATACTGGACTGAGTAGAGTACAGGACTGAGCATGTACTGGACATGTTAACTGTTTTGTATAAAGATCAAGGATACAATTTCTGGATCCCATGGTAAAAAGGGATTTAACTTTTAAGAAACAGTCAAGCTTTCTTCTGGAGTACATGTACCATTTTGCTTCCCCCACAGCAATGAATGAGAGTTCTTATTTTCGCCATCCTCACTAGAATTTGGTGTTGTGTTTTAAATTTTACCTTTAAAATTGATGTTTAGCAGTGTCTCATTGTTGTTTGGAGAAGGCAATGGCACGCCACTCCAGCATTCTTGCCTGGAAAATCCCATGGATGGAGGAGCCTGGTAGGCTGCAGTCCATGGGGTTGGGACACGACTGAGCGACTTCACTTTCACTTCTCACTTTCATGCATTGGAGAAGGAAATGGCAACCCACTCCAGTGATCTTGCCTGGAGAATCCCAGGGATGGGGGAGCCTGGTGGGCTGCCATCTCTGGGGTCTCACAGAGTCGGACACGACTGAAGTGACTTAGCAGCAGCAGCAGCATTATTGTTTACATTTACAATTACCTAAACCTTAACTTTGAGCAACTTATCACATGCTTGTTTGCATCTGATGAGGATAATATTCAGAACTTTGCTTTTTTTTTTTAATTGCATGTTTTTAACCGTTCTCTCTCCCCCCATTTCTTCTTCTTCCTTAAGTAATATTAATAATATTAATATGCACAGAAGATTGGCATTTAGGTATTCTTTGCATAATGTTAGTTAATAACACTATCATTCAAACATAGATTCAAAAAACTTTTTAAATTTATTCTCCAGTGCATAAATTATAGAAAAAAGTTTGGTGATCAGTGGTTTTTTTTGTTTGTGTGTTTGTTTGTTTCCTCTTTTTTTTATTTTTAAACTTTACAAAATTGTATTCGTTTTGCCAAATATCAAAATGAATCCGCCATAGGTATACATGTGTTCCCCATCCTGAACCCTCCTCCCGATCAGTGGTTTTTTGATTGTTCAGTTCAAAGGGCAAGATATTACTTTGCACAAGACTTATGGGAGTTTATCTTTCCTTTTTCATTTTCATCCATTCCCCCCACCTCCTGGTTTTCAATATTTTCTTGGTCAGGATGAAAGAAGTAAAACAGTTAGACACGTTTAGGCTTAAGAGCAAATCTGAGCTCTGATGCCTAACTCTCAACAGACTTAGCTGGAGTTCTCCTTACTAGGCAATTGACTGTGATGGTGCTGACAGAGGAGAGGTGTCCATGTGATATATAGTGGTGGGGAGACAGAGATTCGAGTGTAACCAAAATGGTTATCCAGGAAAACAGAAGTTTCACAAACACCATAGTGGACAATTCAGGAAGGCTAATTTGTACTTTCGTTTAAGACGCAAGGGAAGAGTTGTGGTATATTTCTGAAGAAATTTTGGTGTTAGTTTTGCTTGTGATAAATGTGATCCAAACCCCTAATCTGATTTCCTACAAACATCTTAGGGGTAGTGATTCTTGTGTCCTCTTTTCATACATAGAATTGCTTAAGGTTTCTCTAGACACCAATTACTTTTCCCCTGCCCTGGTCACTTGAATAGAAAAACAGTCTCAGACCAAGTTATTTTAATACATGCTGCAATGATGTAATTAAGGTATATGATAAAGTGGATATGCCTATGAACTGTTGACCAAGATTTAAACTGCCTAATGTTTAAACTATAGAAATGCTTGTGCCTCAATAGGTAGGAGCTCTTTGATGTTCTAGATTCCAAACAATCACAAATACTAAGACTCCTGATATAAATGTCTCATTTTATCAATTTTTCAAGATCAATACAGCTCAAAAGAGGCGGTAAAAAGAAGAGTAAACCAAAAGAAAGCAGCAGTAAGTAATTCATAAAGATAAACACATAATTATGGTAATGAAAGGGAAAAAAATGGTAGATGCATCATATAATCCAAGAGTTAGTTCTTAGGAAAAAATACAAATGAATAGTGCACTCGTCATTGTATTTTCTCTATTTTATGATACAGAAAAATCTTTAAATCATAATAGACCAATTTGTTCAACTCTTTATCTTGAACACATTTGAAAACCTAGATGAAAAAAACATTTTTTCCTAGAAAAAAATAAAGCTTTCCAAAATTGAATTTTGTAGAGAAATAATTATAAACAGATTAATTATGAAAAATAAATGGAGAATATTGCTGAATACCAAATAATTCTTCACCAAAGAAGGACCAGGCTAAAATTGCTTTATTTTTTTCTTTTAAAGATCAGATAATGCCTGTATGACTTAAATACTCCAAACATTAAGTGACAGTTTCCATTTTAAAAGATTGATGTTGGTCTTGAAAACTGTTGCAGTTTATATCAAAATATAAAACTTCTGCCAAATTTCACTCATGTATATTGATGTAAAATAATAAAATTATATTAGCAATCAAAAACCAAACCAACAGTACATTAAAAAAATACTAAGCCATGAAAAAGCAGAATTTATTTTATAACTAAAAACGTGGTTCAATGTTAGGCAATTAATTCACATTATCCACTTAAGAATAGAACTAAAGAGAAAAGTCATGTAATTATCTCCTTAGATGCCAAAAGGAATTTGTATGGAATTCAACACTCATTCATATAAACATACTCAGTGAAACAGAAATAGACAAATGCACTTGCAGCATGATTTATTTTCCTCAGTCAAAAAATTTAAAAATATGAGGGACAAGACAAGAATCACCATTCTCTCCACTATTACTTAACTTTATGTTGGATCTATTAGCTAATTCAATTAGACAAGTAAAAGCAATCAGAGTTGTAAGAAATGGAAAAGAAGTACAACTATATATTTTGTAGATCATATAATTTTATATTTAGAAAATAAAAATATCTATAGAAATATTGCTGCATTCAATAATATAACTTAATGATGTATAATGTTATGATCAAATTGCCAATATCTGCTGGATCATCAAACAAGCAAGAGAGTTCCAGAAAAACATCTATTTCTGCTTTATTGACTATGCCAAAGCCTTTGACTGTGTGGATCACAATAAATTGTGGAAAATTCTGAAAGAGATGGGAATACCAGACCACCTGACCTGCCTTTTGAGAAACCTATATGCCGGTCAGGAAGCAACAGTTAGAACTGGACATGGAACAACAGACTGGTTCTAAATAGGAAAAGGAGTACGTCAACACTGTATATTGTCATCCTGCTTATTTAACTTCTATGCAGAGTACGTCATGAGAAACGCTGGGTTGGAAGACGCACAAGCTGGAATCAAGATTGCCAGGAGAAATATCAATAACCTCAGATATGCAGATGACACCACCCTTGTGGCAGAAAGTGAAGAGGAACTAAATAGCCTCTTGATGAAAGTGAAAGTGGAGAGTGAAAAAGTTGGCTTAAAGCTCAACATTCAGAAAACAAAGATCATGGCATCTGGTCCTGTCACGTCATGGGAAATACATGGGAAAACAGTGGAAACAGTGTCAGACTTTATTTTTGGGGGCTCCAAAATCACTGCAGATGGTGATTGCAGACATGAAATTAAAAGATACTTGCTCCTTGGAAGGAAAGTTATGACCAACCTAGATAACATATTGAAAAGCAGAGATGTTACTTTGCCAACAAAGGTCCGTCTAGTCAGGGCTATGATTTTTCCAGTGGTCGTATATGGATGCGAGAGTTGGACTGTGAAGAAAGTTGAGCGCCGAATTGATGCTTTTGAACTGTGGTGTTGGAGAAGACTCTTGAGAGTCCCTTGGACTGCAAGGAGATCCAACCAGTCCATTCTAAAGGAGATCAGTCCTGGGTGTTCTTTGGAAGGAATGATGCTAAAGCTGAAACTCCAGTACTTTGGCCATCAGATGCGAAGCGTTGACTCATTGGAAAAGACTCTGATGCTGGGAGGGATTGGGGGCAGGAGGAGAAGGGGACGACAGAGGATGAGATGGCTGGATGGCATCACTGACTCGATGGATGTGAGTTTGAGTGAACTCCGGGAGTTGGTGATGAACAGGGAGGCCTGGCGTGCTGCAATTCATGGGGTCGCGAAGAGTCGGACACAACTGAGTGACTGAACTGAACTGAAAATGTTATGAAACCACTTGATGCATAGAAACAGAACCTAGTAATAAGGAAGAAAGAAAGCTGTAGTACTAATGTAAAAGATAACACTCCTCTACCACTATTTAGCAAATATAAACAGCACACATTCTGTTCAGTTCTGTTCAGTTCCTCAGCCATGTCCAACTCTTTGCGACCCCATGAACCTCCCTGTCCATCACCAACTGCTGGAGTTTACCCAAACTCATGTCCATCAAGTCGGTGATGCCATCCAACCATCTTATCCTCTGTCGTCCTCGTTTCCTCCCAGCTTCAATCTTTCCCAGAACCACAGACTTTTCAAATGAGTCATCTCTTTACATCAGGTGGCCAAAGTATTGGAGTTTCAGCTTCAACATCAGCCCTTCCAATGAATACCCAGGACTGTTCTCCTTTAGGATGGACTGGTTGGATCTCCTTGCAGTCCAAGGGATTCTCAAGAGTCTTCTCCAACACCGCAGTTCAAAAGCATCAATTATTTGGCACTCAGCTTTCTTTATAGTCCAACACTCACATCCATACATGACCACTGGAAAAACTATAGACTGAACTAGATGGACCTTTGTTGACAATGTAATGTCTCTGCTTTTTAATATATTGTCTAAGGCAATGTTACCCCACTCCAGTGCCCTTGCCTGGAGAATCCCGTGGACAGAGGAGCCTGGTGGGCTGCAGTCCATAGGGTTGCTAAGAGTTGGGCACAACTGAGTGACTTCACTTTCACTTTTCACTTTCATGCATTGGAGAAGGAATTGGCAACCCACTCCAGTGTTCTTGCCTGGAGAACCCCAGGGACAGGGGAGCCTGGTGGGCTGCCATCTATGGGGTCACACAGAGTCGGACACGACTGAAATGACTTAGCAGCAGGTTGGTCATAACTTTCCTTCCAAGGAGTAAGCGTCTTTTAATTTCATAGCTGCAATCACCATCTGCAGTGATTTTGGAGCCCCCCCAAAATAAAGTCGGCCACTGTTTCCACTGTTTCTGCATATATTTGCCATGAAGTGATGGAACCGGATGCCATGATCTTAGTTTTCTGAATATTGAGCTTTAAGCCAACTTTTTCAATCTCCTCTTTCACTTTCATCAAGAGGATCTTTAGTTCTTCTTCGCTTTACAAACAAGAAAAAACAAATTAGCATAATATTTTCTAGACAGGAAAAATGATAAAACGGTTATGAAGCACATGAAAGTAGATTTACACAGTGGAAGCCCATATTATGACTTTTAGCTAGGAACGTTCACTTCTTTTTTTCCCAAAAATTATTTGTAAATTTAATACAACCCCAAAATAATCCCCAAATAACTCTTTTTTCAAGAATTAGGTCAGAGAACTAACGTGCTAATCTAGAAGAAAAACACAAACAACATTATCTGGAAAATAGGTGAAAAATAAGGCTAACAGTATCATTAATTAAAAGAAATACTAAAAATTTTATAATTAAATCCAGATTTTGTTGCTTGGAGATATACAAATTGTAATAAAATTTACACAAAATGTGAAAAGCACATTTGGAAATTTAATGATAACAATGTATTTCAAACCAGTGGGAAAAGATGAATTTTTAAATAAATGTCATGTGAAGTCACTCAGTCGTGTCTGACTCTTTGTGACCCATGGACTGTGGCCTACCAAGCTCCACAATCCATGGGATTTTCCAGGCAAAAATACTGGAGTGGGTTGCTATTTCCTTCTCCAAGAGATCTTCCCAACCCAGGGATTGAACACAGGTCTCCCTCATTGTAGGCAGATGCTTTACCATCTGAGCCACCAGGGAAGTCAATAAATGGCATAGGGATAACTAAATAGCCTTGAGCAAAAAGACAAAATTATTTCTGCTTCAATTTGGACTACTTCTTATTCTCAGGGTACTTAGTCCTCCTGCCTCTTGTTTGACCTCTATCCTCTTTTTTCTCCATCAACTCAGCACCCAGCACTGCCACATGGTTCCAATTTTATAAAATCATTTGCCTAAGTACATTGCTACACTTGGTCAGTAACATTCCTATGTAAGAAAGTATATAGAAACAGACTTATTTTTTTAAAAGAAATTTTATGTTTCCATACCCTAAAATAAAGCAGTTTATTAACAACTAACTTGGAGCCTGAATGAAATGTCTGATTCTGGATTCTGTCATCATGGTCCATGCTTTCAGTATACATTTAGTAAAACATACAGGGTTATCTTTGGGCTGTCTACCTTAAAAATAGTGAATGGTTGAGGAAGTGAGAATATTGGGGCTTGTAAAATTATGCATATAATTACAGAGTTTCTAACATTTTGGATATTTTTTCCAACTTCTTAAAACCCTAAGGAGCATAAACTACTTTATTCTTTAACACAGGTTACCCATCTTTTGGATTATTTTAGTTAAAAAAAGCCTCTACTTTCAAGGCTAGAATTTAACAATGTTAGCTTTCTTACTTTCTCTATCTTGGACTCAATTTGCTCAGCAGGCAGTTATCCATTTGGTTTTCATACCAGCTGGAGGCATCATTATATTGCATTGAATGAGACCTTAGCTATGTGCAAGAAAGTAATATAACTTAGCATTCTTACTGAAATAAAGTACAGAGAGGACTTTATAATTCCTCTCCTGAACTCAATATAACAAGCTTAACAGGTGATTCAAAAAGTACTTGCAATGCATAAGCCCAGAGGATCTTGTTCAGCATGGTGAGATTTCATGAACAGACTATTCCCTCCTCATAAATTATAATGCTACACCAACACTGAGTATTGTACTTTATACTAGCTCTTTTTATTTTTGTTGAAAAAAAGTATGTCAAACATACAAACACATAAATATTTTAAGCCGTTTTGTAAGGGCTTAGTAATACTATTGGAGAAGGAAATGGCAACCCACTCCAGAGTTCTTGCCTGGAGAATCCCAGGGACGGGAGAGCCTGGTGGTCTGCTGTCTATGGGGTCGCACAGAGTCGGACATGACTGAAGTGACATAGCAGTAGCAGCAGTAATACTATAGAAATGAAAATATACTGACCTTTGAATACAACACATATTTCTAAATAAAAGTAAATCACAGCTTTAAAAACACCAACATTGAAACTAGGGGAAATTTAAAGTCATAAAATAACTATGAATTATAGATAAGAAATTACCTTTAAGTAGCAGTGTATGATTCTGATGTTTATCTTTAAATGGTAGAATGTTATGTTACTAAATACTCTGAAGAAATTGACTAATATGTGATTCAGTATCAACATTCAAAAACTAATTTGTCGTGTTGGAGAAGATTCTTGAGAGGCCCTTGGACTGCAAGGAGATCAAACCAGTCAATCCTAAGGACATCAGCCCTGAATATTCATTGGAAAGACTGATGCTGGAGCTGAAGCACCAATACTTTGGCCACCTGATGAGAAGAACTGACTCATTGGAAAAGATCCTGATGCTGGGAAAGATTGAAGGCAGGAGGAGAAGGGTATGACAGAGGATGAGATGATTGGATGGCATCACTGACTCGATTGAAATTAATTTGAGCAAGCTCCAGGAGTCAGTGATGGACAGGGAGGCCTGGAGTGCTGCATGCAATCCATAAGATGGCAGAGTCAGACATGATTGAGTGACTGAACTGAACTGATGTAAACTTTGTTTCATTTTTACAAATTATAAGCCAGATTGCAAAACTTACGTACAATCTCATTGGATGGTAAGTTAAAATCTTGGCTTCAACATAGAAAGGCAGTTTTTTTTTTTTTTTTTTTTTTTTTTACCACCATATGCATGTGTTAAGTCCTTTCAGTTGTGTCCAACTCTTTGCAACCCTATGGACTGTAACCCTCCCATGGGATTCTCCAGACAAGAATCCTGGAGTGGGCTACCATGCCCTCCTCCAGAGGATCTTCCTGACCCAGGGATGAAACCCACATATTACCACCATATGTCAACTTTAATTTTTGTTCATTGCTAAATACCTTTTCCTTCCAAAAGAACCATTTTCATCACTACTGCATTACTGTCCTAGAATCTCACTGTTAGATATTATCTTTTGTGATTCCAGATGAAAACTTTTGGCATTTTTCATTTTTTATAATTGTTTGGACATCTTGATCTCGAACATGTCTCAGTACATCTCTCTCAATATTTGATACAATTAGAAATTAAGAAGTATAGTGAAGATTTTCCTTCCAAAAGAACCATTTTATCAACAACCTAATTGAGAGGGCTTAGCACACATTTTGTGATTCCAGATGAAAACTTTTGGCATTTTTCATTTTTTATAATTGTTTGGACATCTTGATCTCGAACGTGTTTCAGTACATCTCTCTCAATATTTGATACAATTAGAAATTAAGAAGTATGGTGAAGATTGGAACGATTATATCAACAACCTAATTGAGAGGGCTTAGCACACAAAATAAAATACAAAATAAATACTAAATGTAAAATAAAATGAAAAACAAAAACAGTAAAAAGTTAGTCTTAAGTGCACATCAACCAAAATGTTTTTATACTTTATTCTAAATTTAAATTGGGCAAAAGTCTTGAATGGAAGAAGTTAAAAGACTTCATTTCCTTAGCAAAAGAAAACATCAGATGGTCTGTAAGAACACTAAACGGTACTTGCCATAATTACTCACCTAGAGGTGCAAATTAAAGATACAAGGAAATGCTAATTCACACTGGTTAGAGTCAATTAAAAAGCTTGAAAACCTCAAATAATGATTAGGAGTCAATTTGCAACTCTTATAGCTTCCTGATGAGAGTGTAAAATGGTAGCACCACTTTGGAAAATCGTTGGGAATTTATTATAAAGTTACACATGCACCTCCTTTGTGATCCAGTAGTTCTACTCCTAGTTATTTGCCGTTCAAAACTTTTTTCTTAATTTTTTTAATTGAAGGATAATTACTTTGCCATTCAGAATTGATTACATGGGTCTATACATGAACTGTATAGAATATTTACAGCAGTTTTATTCATAACGGTCAAAACTGAAATGAGGTATCAATAGAATTGATAAATAAATTTCACTATATTCATGCACTGAATATTGTTCAACAATAGTACTAACACATGGAACATTAATACATTTTAAAAACATGCTAAACAATTGAAAATAGATATAAGGAATATTGCATAACTTCTGTATGTGGGATCTATGTTGAAAGAAATGGAAATATTGTTTGCTTGGATGAAGGGCATGGTTTGGCTGGGGAGAAATAAGAAATAATTTTCTGGGATGATGAAAATATTTTATCTTGAAAAGGATATGGGGTATGTGTAGGAAGAAAAAATGCTTTCATCTACTCAACTAGGTTCTTGGTTTAGACCCTCTCCCATAATAAAAGACAGAATAACAGGAGAAAAGCAAACAGAAGTTTAATAACATGTGCACCTCCTGTATGGTTATTCTGGTGGCCCCGATGATAAAGAGTCTGCCTGCAATGCAGGAGACCCAAGTTCAACTCTGGGTTGGGAAGATCACCTCGAGAAGAAAATGGCTACCCACTCCAGTATTCTTGCCTGGAGAATTCCATGGACAGAGGAGCCTTGCTGGCTACAGTACATGTGCTCACAGAGTCAGACAGGACAGAGTGACTTACACTTTCACTTTTCACTTTTCATACCTCCTGTATACAGGGGAGATAGCCCAGAAAACCGAGTAGCTCCTGGAAGTGGCCCAAGCCACCGCTTGAATACCATCTCTAGCTAAAGAACAAAAGAAAGTGTTGGTATGTGAGGGTCGAGGGTGGAGGGTGGAAGACAGAGGCTAGTTTTGGTTGAAAGTAAAAGTGTTAGTCGCTCATGGATGGAACCGGGGTTTCCCGCATTGCAGTTTTGATTGGCTAACTAAGAAAAATCAAATAAACAATTGCATGTTGCAGATTTAACTTTCTGCCTTCTCCATTAATAAGAGTTCCTGAGGTTTAATCATCCAGGTACACGTGGAGAAAGACACACATTTACAAATAGAGATTTCCCTTATAAATGTAAATTGCTCTAACAAAAGTATAATTTCTCAGTTTTCAGAGCTTCACCTATGTCTGCTGTTTCCAGTCCAGTCACCTTTATATGTACAGGATATGAAATTCTCTGTTGTCTTGGTAGTGTTAAGCACAGTTGCCTTTGTTGAGCTATGAAAGTTTTATTGGCCATGGATTGAAGGGAAGGGACAAAGGGAGAATTTCATGCCACAATCATGCCAACTTTTAGTGTTTCTTTTTTTTTAACATTTAATATAAATGTATTTGCATTCTGTAAAAAACTATTAAACAGAAACTTCAATTAAATAGATTCAGAGTCCAGAACAAGGAGTTCTCATGCTCTGCAAGAAAGGCTTCCTCTTCTTTCCTGACAAGAACTCAGCGAATGAGAGATTGTCACAGCTTAGCCATTGCAAAGCCATAGACTCTTCCTTGAATATAGCCCTTTTAACTTACATTTCCTCTTATATAAAAGAGATCTCCACTCTACTTTTTTTTGGGAACTCACCATGGTTGCAGACCCTGACTTTCAAGTCATTGTTGATCTTGAATAAATCTGTTTTTTTTTCCTGAAAAAAATAAATGACAGTCTATTTGTTTTCCCTCATGACTCAGTCAGTAAAGAATATGCCTGCATTGCAGGAGACTTCAGTTCAATCCCTGGGTTGAGAAGAGCTCCTGGAGAAGGAACCAGCAACCCACTCCAGTACTCTTGCCTGGAAAATTCCATGGACTAATATCATGGCAGGCTACAGTCACAGGTTCATAAGAGTAGGATAGAACTTAATGACTAACCCACCAAAAACTATTTGTTTTAGGCCAATAACTCAAAAATTGTCAAGGAGCAAGTAATAAGTTAAGTGTAAGATGATAAGGACTGGTCTCAATAACCAATACATCAAATGTTTGGCTGTCATAGTTGGTAACAAAGACAAACATATCTTTCATGGTAAGGTGCATATTTTTCCCATATTTTAAAAGTATTATGATTTATATGTTGCTTAGAATTGAATGTTCTTTAGGAATTTTCTCACAATAAAATTAATTTCAAAATATATTCCCAGCCTGTAAAGTGGTTTCAATTCAAATATGACAAGTGAAATCGTACTGCACCTTTATTCTTTTATTTTCTACTTAAATATGTAATTAAAGCAGGTACCACCAATTACTTAGCATTTGAAATGCTGGGTCAGAATTGAGAACTGTTGGCTTTTGAATAGCATGGGACAATTTTCATTCTGGCACTTAGGGAATTAGCTATGTAATTCCCATTAATTTTAATGGTAGTAGTGTAGATAATCCATAAACCATTAATGTATCCTTTTGGAACTTTTCACAATACATTAGTGCAAAGTTGCATAGCACAGATGTTTAATTGGAGATGGATGTAATATCAGAGCTGAATGCATTAAGACAAAACCAAAGAATAAAAAATCAATTACTTGCAAAGATAATAAGGTCTGAAAAATAAAATGGGTACTAAATTTGGCACTGATTTGAAACCTATCACCAGCAGAACCATGGTTAACTATCAAGTGAAATTAATATGCATATTATTTAGTCAGTTTGGGACTAGATATGTCATTTTCTTTTTTGTGAGCAGTGATTCAGGGAAACACTTTAAAAAATCTATTGTCAGTATTTTGGCATATGTGTGATTCAGTTTCCATAATAATTAATTTTCCCATCAGTAAATCTTATAGAGCCAAAAAAGCCCTCTCAGATCTAAATTTCAGATATTTGAACTCAAAATTTTCATCATTATTATGACAGTAAAATATTCCCAATACAATTCAGGGCATTCTTCAGAAATACTGAATGGTTGACTTTATATGGTGTTCAGTAAAGTAGCAGGGCCATTATCTTGTTACATTATTCAAACAAGGCTGAGAAACTAGAGCTGCCTAACATAGCTAGGTTATCTTTTCATTAGTCAGCTTTATCCAACAATCTTCCTCTTTTTCCTAGTCAAAGGAGTTTTGCAGTTAGCAGCAAGATGTGTGATAATACATACTAACTACTGCAGATAGAAAATTTTAGTTGTGATTTTACAACATAGTAATAAGGCGCATCACTGTGAATTTATTGCTTCTGAAATTATTACATATACATCATATGATGAGTAATGAAAAATATTTACTTTCAGAATTTAAATGTTACTTTGCTGTTTATTTTCTTCACTTGTCTGGGTAGTTATAGTCTCATGATTTAACAAGTAAACAATCATAAACTTAACCATTAAATATTTTTTATATTATATAATGTACATTGAAAATGTGGGATTCTAATTTGTGGGGTAAAAAAGCTAAATCAATCATTCATTCAAATATGTGTTTTACCACTTTGAAAAATTTTATGGCTATTCTTTATGTGGTTAAATAATGTGTGCAGTTACACATAATGTAATCATTATTCTTAAATACTTATGATTTATTGAAAGTCATGAAATATTAGTAAAATATCTATCCTATCTGAGTCTATTTTATAGGTAATAACAATATGTGTATTTTAAATATTATTATTATTATTTT
>NW_011494944.1:3304435-3309485 GCF_000754665.1 Bison bison bison | reverse complement strand
TAATATTATTATATATAATTATATATAATACATATAATTTATAGTAAAATTATAACATTATTAATTACATTATAATAATAATGTTATAATTATAATAATGTTATAATTAATAACATTATAACATTAATAACATTATAATAACATTATTATTATAATTTCCCATCTAGAACATAAGAATTTCACCATGGGGTATATGGTCTCCATAAAAAGGCAAACATTTGAACTGCTCAAATGTTCATATTTAGCACTTAAATTTTCTTACATATTGAAAAACCTAAATAAAGAAAATTTTAAGTGATCTTCATTTTTTAAGTATATTTTAGCACTGCTAGTAATTCAGGTCACTTGTGAACTGGTTTTGCACTTTGCCTGTCTGATTTATTCCACTAAGTACAATAATATCTAGATTCATCTATATTGCTGCAATGTCAATATTTCATTCTTTTTTATGACTGAGCAATATTCCATTGTGTATAGATAGATAGATTCCACATCTTTTTAGTCCACTTATTTATTACTGGGCACTTGGGTTGCTTTCATAGCTAGGTTCTTGTAAATAGAGCTGCTATGAACATTGGGTGTGTGTGTTTTTGAACTAGTGTTTTCATTTTTCCAGCTATATACACAGGTGTGGAATTGCTGGATCATATAGTAGTTCTTTTTCTTTCTTTTTTTTTTTTTAAGGAGCTTCCATACTATTTTCCATAATGGCTTCATCCATTTTCATTTCCACCAAGAGTGTACAAAGATTCCCTTTTCTCCGTATTCTTCGTTACTTTTAGGTTTTTTGATGACAGACATTTTTATAGATGTAAGGTGACATTTCATTGTGGTTTTGATTTGCATTTCTCTAATAATTAGTAATGTTGAGTATATTTTCATGTGCCCATTAGCCAAGTATATATCTTCTTTGGAGAAATGTCTATTCAGATTTTCTATCTATTTTGATTGGATTTTTTTAATATTGAGTATTATGAGATGCTTGTATATTTTTGTATTAACCCCTTGTCACTTCATTTGCAAATATTTTATCCCATTTCATATTATAGGGTGTCTTTTTCTTTTGTTGATGATTTCCTTTGCTGTGAAACACCTTTTAAATTTAATTAGGTCCTTTTTGTTTAATTTTACTTTTCTTTTGCCTCAAAGATTGATTCAAGAAAATATTGCTATGAGTTACATCAAAAAGTGTTATGCTTGTGTTCAACTTATAGGAGATTTATGATTTCAGGTATTACATTTAGGTCCTTGAAGCATTTTATTTTCTGTATGGTATGAAGGAAGGTTCTAATCTCACCACTTTATAGTCTTGATGTATCTTGTTTTTTGTTATTCAGTTGCTAAATTGCATCTGACTCCTTGTGATCCCATGAACAACAGCAGTCCAGGCTTCTCTGTCCTTCACTATCTCCCGGAATTTGCTCAGACACATGTTCACTGAGTCAGTGAAGCTATCCATCCATCTCATCCTCTGTCGCCCCCTTCTCCTCTTGGCCTCAATCTTTCCCAGCATCAGGGTATTTTCCAATGAGTCGCTCTTTGCATCAGGCAGCCAAAGTATTGGAGCTTGAGCTTCAGTATCAGTCCTTCCAATGAATATTCAGGATTGATTTTCTTTAGGATTGATTGGTTTGACCTCCTTGCTGTCCAGAGGACTCTCAAGGGCCTTCTCCAGCACCACAGTATGAAAGCATCAATTCTTTCTTATCATGCCACAATAGGAAAAACGTATCTACTAAGGATGGCACAGCTTTCATGAACTAATGTCTGTTTATATTTAATACCATCTTTCATCAAAATATTTATGTGCACTACAGTATTTTCAAATTTCAAATGCTAAACTTTAATGTCATGTCTCTTTGAACTATGTGCAAACATTATTGTTTAGCATGCATCCTAGAGGTATTTTTAGGGAGAGGCAATATGTATTGGATAGATGTGCATAGAATTACCCAGCCAAGCTCGTGCCTCAAGTTGCTCATTAACTTTCGAGGAGGGAATATTGCTTATCCAGAGTAACTAAAATAATATAAAACTATTTCATGAAGTCTTAATAATTTTATATTAATTAGCAGAGGCAATGATTATTAGGTCATACCGGGAAGAATTATCAGGATATTTTCAGCCCAGATTTTCTAATATTAACAAATTGCTTTCCTTTCACTTGTGTCTGTTTCAGAAAGAATCTTTATTAGTAGTGTCATTTTAGTAGTGTCACTTTAAAGTGTTAATTTAGTAGTGTCATTAACAGCACATTATGATCTAAATGGAAACTGGGATGTTTGAAATGAAATCATTACCTCAGTATTATAGAACACATAAATCTCTAATAACATTTTGATGAAAATTGCTGTTGAGCTGAATTGACTCTCTAATATATGTTTCATTCTGTTTTAGATGTTTATTATTAATAATTATCTTAAAATTTGTGATGTTTAATGCACTGAAATATTAGCCTGAGCAAATAATTGGAAAAGTCTTAATTTGCACTGACTATAAATCTCTTTGAAGGAATCTGAGAATAAAAGAAATGGCAACAAAAAAGTAGAATGAGTACTCAGTTTAAAACACAGTATACAGAAAACTACATTTAATTTCTCACCTAGATGATGGATATTTTTGTAAATTTATTTTATCTATATCACGGTCAAACTGTGTATGATTTCAAGGACTTCCCACGATTATAAATGCTATTTTCCTTTTTAAAGTAGTTGGCATTATTAGCTATAATAATGATCCTTTTTGTTAACTAGGAAAGAAAAATTTCTAATAGAACAAGAATGAAAAAATACTAAAATATCTCTAAGTTCTCCTTTCTTCTTCTCATTTTTGTCCATGAATGCAACATGGGCAAGAAGTAAAAGTATCATCTTCAGTTCAGCTCAGTTGCTCATTCATGTCTGACTCTTTGCCACCCCACGGACTGTAGCACCCCAGGCCTCCCAGTCCATCACCAACTCCCAGAGTTTACTCAAACTCATGTCCATTGAGATGGTGATGCCATCCAACTATCTCATCTTCTGTCGTCCCCTTCTCCTCCTGCCTCAATCTTTCCCAGCATTAGGGTCTTTTCAAATGAGTCAGTTCTTCCCTTCAGGTGGCCAAATTATTGGAATTTCAGCTTCAACATCAGTCCTTCCAATGAATATTCAGGACTGATTTCCTTTAGGATGAACTGATTGGATCCCCTTGCAGTCCAAGGGACTCTCAAGAGTCTTCTCCAACACCACAGTTCAAAAGCATCAATTCTTTGGCGCTCAGCTTTCACAATACATGACTATTGGAAAAACCACAGCTTTGACTAAATAGACCTTTGTTGGCAAAATAATTTCTCTGCTTTTTAATATACTGTCTAGGTTGGTCATAACTTTTCTTCCAAGGAGCAAGTGTCTTTTAATTTTATGGCTGCAGTCAACATTTGCAGTGATTTTGGAGCCAAAAAAATAAAGTCTGTCACTCTTTCCATTGTTTCCCCATCTATTTGATGTGAAGTGATAGGACCAGAAGCCATAATCATAGTTTTCTGAATGTTGAGTTTTAAGCCAACTTTTTCACTCTCTTCTTTCACTTTCATTAAGAGGCTCTTTAGTTCTTCGCTTTTTGCCATTAAGGGTGGTGTCATCTTAATATGCTATTTTATTTATAAATACAGAGATAAAAATCTGAGTTGAATTCGTAAGTCATTTTATCCATAAGCATGCCTTAGAGTTTCATTTTTATGCAATAAATGATTGTGATTTTAACATATAAAATATAAATTTTAGGTTTTCCAAATTGTTAAACTAATTTTTTTTAATCTATTTATGATGGCTGGGTTTTTGTTGAGGCTTGGAATTTTCTCTAGTTGTGGCAAGTGGGGTATAACTTTATGAAGTGCGTCATTTCCTCCAGAAAATTTGTTCTAATATGGATATTTTACCATCAATATGGGTAATTTGCCATGCCTTTATGTCATTAATGCTTGGATTTCTGAAGCCTTCTGAGCACCGAAGAATTGATGCTTTTGAACTGTGCTGTTGGAGAAGACTCTTGAGAGTCCCTTGACTGCAAGGAGATCCAACCAGTCCATTCTGAAGGAGATCAGCCCTGGGATTTCTTTGGAAGGAATGATGCTAAAGCTGAAACTCCAGTACTTTGGCCACCTCTATGTGAAGAGTTGACTCATTGGGAAAGACTCTGATGCTGGGAGGGATGGGGGGCAGGAGGAGAAGGGGACGACAGAGGATGAGATGGCTGGATGGCATCACTGACTGGATGGACATGAGTCTGAGTGAACTCCGGGAGTTGGTGATGGACAGAGAGGCCTGGCGTGCTGCGATTCATGGGGTTGCAAAGAGTCAGACATGACTGAGTGACTGATCTGATCTGATCTGATAGATGATTATCAGTCTCAGTTAACAATGCTCTTTAGTAAAAATATACATAACACTTCAAAATGTACCTCTTCAAAAACCAATGGTGAAGAAATAACTATTATTGGATTACATATTGTCTTAGTCTGCTCAGGCTGCTATACAAAATACCATAGATTGGCTAGTATTTATTTTCTCATATTTAAGGAGGCTGGAAGTCTGAGATCAGAGCTCTAGAATGGTTGGGTTCCGGTAAGACCCTCTTCCTGGCTTGCAGAGAAATGCCTTCTTCTGTGGTTCACCCAACCATTTCTTAATGCAGTCACTTCGTGAAAGAAAGAGAGAACTCTATCTTTTCACGTGCTTCAGATCAGATCAGATCAGATCAGTCGCTCAGTCGTGTCAGAGCCATCCAGCTCTGTCAGTGATGCCATCCAGCCATCTCATCCTCTGTCGTCCCCTTCTCCTCCTGCCCCCCATCCCTCCCAGCATCAGAGTCTTTCCCAATGAATCAACTCTTTGAATGAGGTGGCCAAAGTACTGGAATTTCAGCTTTAGCATCATTCCTTCCAAAGAAATCCCAGGGCTGATCTCCTTCAGAATGGACTGGTTGGATCTCCTTGCAGTCCAAGGGACTCTCAAGAGTCTTCTCCAACACCACAGTTCAAAAGCATCAATTCTTCAGTGCTCAGTTTTCT
>NW_011494944.1:3301506-3304335 GCF_000754665.1 Bison bison bison | reverse complement strand
TAAATAGAAGAAAGATGTGGTATACAAGAACTAGGATACTTTCATATTGTTTATATCCTACAGTATGCATCAGAACAGCTGTAGTAGTTGTTAAAATATTAAAATATTTTCGAGTTCTTGGTAAAATTAAAAAAAAAAAAGATTGCCTCTCTCAGACTATCAAATTTCCTCTGTAACTAAAACCTGTCTACATTATCTGTAGGAACCTCTTGATTCTGTATGACTCATCAATCCAAGGCTTCCTGTAAAACAGGGAGCCTGTAGGCCCCAACACTAGCCCAAATAGGGTGCCATTATCACAAATTCATATTGTTTTGAAATTTTATATGTTTGAATATCATTCCTGATTCCACCAAAGCAAGAAGCAATGATGTAAACTTTATAAAGTTGGCTTGACACAGGTCACCTCCTGGGGACCATGACTCATAAATAATTTCAGGGCCCCACAGGCAGATAGGATACTTTTGTTACAATTACAAACAGACACTCCAGAAGAAAACAAAACCCCAGAATAAATCTTCATCTAGAAAACCTAGAAGAAGGTCCCCCTTCTCAGCTGAACCTCCTAGCCAAGGACTTGTAAAACAGACGGTGGTTTGGATTTCAAACATCGCCTGCCACCTTGGTCATCACCCTCCTAAGATCTTGTCTTTTTGTTCCCATACAGGAGCCAACCTACGCATTTGTACACAGTGACTATGATGAGTCCCCATTTTATTCATGATGTTCAGAGTTTGACTGAGTTGATTCTACTAACTGGTTATATTGACATGGAATAATCCATCTGTGTATATAGGTTTTATCTGAGCAACTGAGGAGGAGCCAGGCAGAATTCACAACCTTTACATATATCGAGTTTTGCTAAGCACACTAAATTATTCATCTTGTCTTCATTTATTTTGTGCTGTCCTTAGTTTCATTTACAAGACCAATGTGTGAGTTTGAATCCACAGAATTTAGGCTTTGGGCAGAGAGGTTTCCAACTTATTTTAAAGTTAAAGACCTTTCATTGTATCATTTCTCCCCCATGGTAGTTCTGAGCTCTTAGGGGGACTATTTTTCCCATGTTCGTATATATTGCTTTCATAAATCTCCTGGACCATAATCACACTTCATCTTGTTCATTCTGTCTGCCCTTTACTGTAAACTTCTTTCCTCTAAAAGTTAACTAAATTTTCATATATATACACAATACAAGCAAAATGAATTATTTATGAGTTTAGATTGCTTGAGATTGTGGCTATCATAGGCAGTCATTGCAATCTTAAAATTATTAGGGAAAAAATGAATTTTATTCTTTAAATAGGCCCATGGACTGGCTATGGAAATGTGTTCTTAGATCTCCAAGACCCTGTGAAGGTGCAATACATCACAAAGGAAATGACTTTCTGGTGTTCGTTCTATTCAATACATCACTGGTACAATGATTCTTTAATAATGCATGGCCAAGTGTCACATTTTAAGAGAACACTGTGGAGCAAAGAAGTCACTTTGTTTGTTTATTAGTACTGTGTGTCATTGCAGAGTCACCACTTGATGCTCAGGGTTTTGAGCTCAGATAGTAGATTCTACACCATTGTTATTATGATAAGCAATATCCTTAATGTCAAATTCAATGTAATTAAGCTTGCCTTGAGGATCCCCAAAGAGTAATTGCTTTATGTTGCTAAGTGCTATGTAGAAGTTTTAATATAATTATTATTTTAATAATTTATAGCTGTTATTTAGACCTATTCACACATTTATGAATTGCCTATTTCTTAATTGTTTGGTTGATATGCTCATTTTTTTGATTGGGGATATTTTATATGTTGTTTAGGTGATATGTTCTTATTAAACTGCTACCTCTCTCTCGCCTACCTAAAATACCACATATTTTTCCCCCGAAGTTTGAAAATGCAAGGCCTGTACAATAAAATGTTCCTTGGGAAAAGATTCATTTAATTGATTTATATTTTTTGCACAATAACTTTCCTCTATTAGTTATTTATGTGATTTCTATATCACTGTTTTCAAAGGACCAGTTTTCACCCTATGTAATCCTATAGAAACCTACCTTAGAGAGTCAGGAAGAAACTACTCTATGTTCCACTGAGAAGATATTTATGTTTTTGTTGCCTCCTCCTGAGACCAATATAGTTATTCCTGTTTCATCAAATGAGTGCTTGAAGAAGATATATAATCTTAAAAAAATTATTTAAAGAAAAAAAATCATTGAAGTAACTAATATGATTTTTGAAAAGAAAGGAACATTCATTGTCTGAGAACAGAATACACTGTGATACTATGCCTACTCTGATATTAAATAATTCCTTTTTAAAATTATTACTAAAACTACTAAGAAAGTTTTGTAAAATCAAAGGATAAAAGATTAACATATAGAAGTCAATTATATTTTTTTGCTAGTGACAAAAGTTGGAAATTAAAACTAAAAATATATTTTAAAATATCAAATATATTATAAATTAATTTACGTATTAAAGATTTAACAAAATACATGTACCAGAGTAAACTAAAAAGCATAAGACCTCTCTGAGTGAAATTAAAGACCCAAATGCAAAGATATACTACACTCATAGATATGAAGACTCAAAGTTATTAAGATGTTAATTCTACCAAAATGATACATAAATCCATGTCAATCACAATCAAAATCCTAGAATTTTATTTTTGTAGAAATTGACAAGTAGAATCTAAAATGTGTATAGAGCCCAAGGACCTAACCTAGCTAAAACAACTTTGAAAAGAAATAGCCAGTTCAGTTCAATTGAATTCAATCACTCAGTTGTGTCCAACTCTTTGTGACCTTATGAATCGCAGCACGCCAGG
>NW_011494944.1:3298787-3301406 GCF_000754665.1 Bison bison bison | reverse complement strand
TTTTTCACTCTCCACTTTCACTTTCATCAAGAGGCTTTTGAGTTCCTCTTCACATTCTGCCATAAGGGTAGTGTCATATGCATATCTGAGGTTATTGATATTTCTCCCGCCAATCTTGATTCCAGCTTGTGTTTCTTCCAGCCCAGCATTTCTCATGATGTACTCTGCATAGAAGCTCAATAAGCAGGGTGACAATATACAGTGTTGACGTACTCCTTTTCCTATTTGGAACCAGTCTGTTGTTCTATGTCCAGTTCTAACTGTTGCTTCCTGACCTGCATATAAATTTCTCAAGAGGCAGATTGGGTGGTCTCGTATTCCCATCTCTTTCAGAATTTCCCACAGTTTACTGTGATCCACACAGTCAAAGGCTTTGGCATAGTCAATGAAGCAGAAATAGATGTTTTTCTCAATCCCAAAGAAAGGCAATGCCAAAGAATGTTCACGTGCTTATAAGGGCCCTAATCTGATCACAAAGATCCTTCCCTCATGACCTAATCTAAACCTAACCACCTCCCAATATCATCAAATTGGGTGCTAGCCACAACATATAATTTTGGAGGGATGCGGTAAAGTGTCTGTCTACAATGCAGGAGACCTGGGTTCAGTCCCTGGTTTGGGAAGTTCCCCTGGAGAAGGAAATGGCAATCCACTCCAGTACTATTGCCTGGAAAATCCCATGGACAGAGGAGCCTAGTAGACAGAGAAGCCTACAGTCCATGGGGTCGCAAAGAGTCGGGCATAACTGAACGACTTCACCTTCACACATATTCACTCTACAGTGCATATTTTAAAGAAGTCAAAGTGCAAGTCACTCAGTCATGTCTGACTCTTTGTGACCTTGTGGACTATACAGTCTATGGAATTCTCCAGGCCAGAATTCTCTTCTCCAGGGCACCTTCCCAACCCAGGGTTCAAACCCATGTCTCCTGCATTGCAGGCAGATTCCTTACCAGCTGAACCACAAGGGAAACCCAAGAATACAGGAGTGGGTAGCCCATCCTTTCTTCAGTGGGTCTTCCTGACCCAGGAATTGAACTGGGGTATCCTGCATTGCAGGCAGATTTTTTACCAATTGAGCTATCAGGGAAGCCCATATTTTAAAGAATTGGCATATCTTGGAGTAATACTTAAATTTATGTTCAAATATATTTATTCAGGTCAGTCACTCAGTCGGGTCTGACTCTTTGAGACCCAATGGACTGGAGCATGCCAGGCTTCCCTGTCCATCACCAACTCCCAGAGCTTACTCAAATTCATGTCCATTTGAGTCGCTGATGCCATCCAACCTTCCCATCCTCTGTTGTCCCCTTCTCTTCCTGCCTTCAATCTTTGTGGAATTTTCAAGGCCAGAACACTGGAGTGGTTAGCCTTTCCCTTCTCCAGGGGATCTTCCCAACATGAACGAACCCAGGTCTTCTTCATTGCAGGAATATTCTTTACCAGGTGAACCAAAAGGGAAGTCCAATATACTTATTAAATATCACCTATTATAGTAATATGGATATGTATTTTAAATAGTTCTTCTACTCCTGGAGATCAAAGTCTAGTAAGGACAAAAGGAGTTGAAAAGCAAAAATGATAATATGAAGCATATAATAATGAAGACTTTAGAAAATATAAAAGATAATACCAAGGGTAAATCCTTAATGCTGATGCAGAGGTTAGGGTAGGACCATGGAGAAAGTGATATGTGAGCTTAGTCTTAAAAATAGTGAGAGAACATTCCAAGAAGAGAACACTCCATTTACATGACAGTTTTTAAAGTTATAAAAGACTATTGTGGAAACAGCTTGAAATGAAGAGGAGAAAAAAGGATGAAAAATTTATTTGGACATATTAGGTTGAAATACTTTCATGACACCTAAAAGGAATCATAAATAAAGCAGTCTTATATGAAAGTCTGCACCCAAGAGTAGAGTTCATGGCTGATATACAAAACTGGTAGATATAGACAGTATTGAAAATCACAGGAAGAGATTTTAAAGTAGGCATTGGCAAGCTTCATGTAGGCTAGGCAAGTATCTGAGAATTTTAAAGACCATACAGTGTCTTCCACAATTACTCAACTTGTCCTTTGCGGCATATGGCATAAAGAACACGACATAAATTAGTGGGCATGACTATCTTCCAGTAAAATTTTATTTATAATGTATAAATTTATAAAATTTTAATTTGGTCAGAGGACCAAACGTGACTCACATGCCATAATTTGTTGATATCTGTTTTAAACACCAACTGTCTTAGTAAACTAGTGATCAACACTTACTGTTTGTCACATGAACTATTATTCTAGTTTTCTAACTTATTTATTTTGACTTCAACTTTATATTCTTACAATTATTCTACATTAGAAGCAAACTGTAGCTCCAAACCTGCTCTACACCTCCATGCATCTTGGAAGGCATGAAGGAAAATTTTAGGATGGAGAAAAGCTGATTTTGTTTGTAGACAGAAGACAAAAATAAATGTAGAAGGAGATATTGGATACACATAAGGAAAAATGCATCTAATTGCTCGATTAAACTCTGCATAGTAAGTAGGTATACCAGCCAGGAATTTCTATATTACAGAACAAGAATCCAAATTAAATGAAATCAAGCCAAATTTTATATATAT
>NW_011494944.1:3294759-3298687 GCF_000754665.1 Bison bison bison | reverse complement strand
CTGATGTTTTTTTTTTTTTTTTAATAATCATTGCATTTTGGGCCATCCTGAAGAAGTGATGATTATAGTCAGGTTACTAATAGACAGCTTTAAAAAAATTATTTATTTGTGTTTATTTATTTTGGATGCATCTGATTTTAGAACTGGACATGGAACAATGGAGATGAACATTCCTGGTTTGAACAGGACTGATACATTTCACTTTAAAAAAACACCAGATTTGTTTTTCAAAGCCAATTTGGGGCTTAAGAAAGCACAGATCAATAAACAAATTTTAGAACTTAAATTTTAATAATTTTAGAACTTAATGTAGAAGAAATTTTGTTCAAAATATTGTGAAGAATTAATGTATTCCTAAAGTATTCCTTGTAAATAGTATTTGATACCATGTCTCAGTTTTCATCAATATGGATCCTATAACACTCTGGATAGAAACAAAATTGGCATTTTTAATGAGTTTGGTTTCCCCAAATATAATTCCTTACTTCTTTGAACTATATAGTTTTGTTTTGTTTTTCCTTAATATTATACCATTCAGTACAGTTCAGTCTCTCAGTCGTGTCTGACTCTTTTGTAACCCCATGGACTGCAGCACGTCAGGTTTCTCTGTCCTTCACCAACTCCCTGAACTTGCTCAAACTCATGTCCTTTGAGTTGGTGATGCCATCCAACCATTCCATTCTCTGCTGTCCCTTTCTCCTCCTGCCTTCAATAGTTCAAAGCATCAGGGTCTTTTCCAATGAGTCAGTACTTCCCATCAAGTGACCGAAGTATTGGAGCTTCAGCATCAGTCCTTCCAGTGAATATTCAGGACTGATTTCCTTTAGGATGGACTGGTTGGATCTCCTTGCAGTCCAGGGGATGTATAATATCATGTACAAAACGAGTCGCCAGTCCAGGTTTGATGCACAATACTGGATGCTTGGAGCTGGTGCACTGGGATGACCCAGAGGGAGGGTGTGGGGAGGGAGGAGGGAGGAGGGTTCAGGATGGGGAACACAGGTATACCTGTGGCAGATTCATTTTGATATTTGGCAAAACTAATACAATATTGTAAAGTTTAAAAATAAAATTAAATTAAAAAAAAAAGAGTCTTCTCCAATACCACAATTTAAAAGCACCAATTCTTTGGGTCTCAGCTTTTTTTATGGTCCAATTCTGAGTCCACACATGACTACTGGAAAAACCATATCTTTGACTAGATAGACCTTTGTCAACAAAGTAGTAGCTCTGCTTTTTAATATGCTGTCTAGGCTGGTCATAGGCTTTCTTCCAAGGAGCAAGCATCTTTTAACTTCGCCATGAAAATAAAGTCTCTCACTGTTTCCATTGTTTCCCCATCTATTCGCCATGAAGTGATGGGACTGGATGCAATTATCTTTGTTTTTTGAATGTTGAGTTTTAAGCCAGCTTTTTCACTCTCCTCTCTCACTTCCATCAAGAGGCTCTTTAGTTCCTCTTTACTTTATGTCATAAAGGTGGTGTCATCTTCATATCTGAGGTTGTTGATATTTCTCTCCCAGCAATCTTGCTTCCAGCTTATGCTCCATCCAGCTTGGCATTTCGCATGATGTACTCTGCATATAAGTTAAGTATGCAGGGTGACAATATATAGACTCGACATACTCCTTTCCCAATATGGAACCAGTCCATTGTCCATGTCCGGTTCTCACTGTTGCTACTTGACCTGCATACCATTCAGTACAATATATATTTTACTTCAGAACCTCTTTATCTCACTCCTTCTTCCTACTTTCTCTCCTTTTCTCTCCATATCTCTAGCTCTAGTAAAAAATAAGCTTAATAGGCAACATAGATTATGTGAGGCCACAAGAGTCATTTAATTTTGGTGTTACTCTGACTTATGATAAAACAGTTACACAGATCCTTTTCATTATAGGTCAAAAAAAACTCTGGGTATTCATTTTCAAATAGATTTCCTACTCAGATCTACCTTCTTACTGTTGTTCCAGCGATTCTCACCTGAGCAGTGTCACCACAATAATTAGATATGTTTACACAGCTCAATTCAGGCAATGCTTCAATTCAGGCAATGCTTTTCTGCTTAAGCTTCTTTAAAACATCCTGAGATGAAATGTACATCAACTAGGCTGCCATTCACAGCTCTCTACAGTCTGACCATACCCAGCCTGCCTTTTCTTTTCTTCACCCTTCATCTTACATCTTACAAATGGCACGGTCCCATGATTACTTCTCAAATAAGCCATTTAGTTTCACATTTCGCTAGCTTTCCAGTTACAGTACCTTACTACCCAAAACTTTGCATCTTAATTTTCTCTTTTGTAACATTTAAAAATCTCTTATTCTAAAATAAGAACTTTACTATAGCTGAGATGGTAGACATCTGGATGTCCTTTGTATAATTAAGACCAAATATAGTAGTAGATAATGAATAAATAAACCATTTTGAATGAATAAATTAATAAACCATTCTCCTTACTGGTTTTCCCTATGAATTTAAGTTCAGTCATTCCTCTTACTTTGAATGTGTTACCCTTTGCCTGGTAACTACGCTAATACAAGGTTTGGATTCTGCTCTACCCAATTTGTTCTTTAATCTCATATATTAGTTGGGATCAGATATGCGTGTGGAGAGTTTCCACTTAGCTTAGAGACTAGGTAGATTTTTTGGTTATTTTTCTATAACTAGTTCATTTACCTCCAAATGTGGTAAATGATTACCTCAGCAGTATTTTGATTTTCATCTATTACTTTGATTCTAGTCTAAACTAAAAATATACATTTAATCATCTATTGTTGCTGGTACCTGGACATAAGCAATCTCACTAGTGATTTATATTTTCCATCCTATAGCTGTTCTTGTATGATTGAATTAGGTGATCATTTATCAAAATGTCCATGTAGGAAAAATAATCCAAGCAACATACTCAAATGGGTAGAACTATGCACATGCTTGCTATGGGGCAATCACCATAATTTTCATGGTATTTTTAAAAAGTTATGTATTTTTTAATTGAAGAATAATTGCTTTGCAGATTTTGTTTCTGTCAAAATGTAGTTTTCTGTCTCAACATGAATCAGCCATAGGTGTACATGTATTTCCTCCCTTTTGTATTTTAATATAGCTTTTCTTATTATTCTGGGCATCTTAAATTTAAGGTTCAAACTTATTAAATATCACTAAAAACAATGCTTTAAAATAAAATATTGGTTTTTAAAGGTGTTTTTTTGCTATGCTCTAAGCAAGGTAGGAGGTGCTATAGGAAAACTAAGAAACTATTAGAAACAGGGTCTTATTTCACTTTTAAATGACTTAGAGTATATTGGATATATAAGAATAATTTAAGTGGCATGTACACAATATGAAACTATACATTCTGTGATGATCAAAATACGAAAATTTCAAAAGAAAATGGGGTATGGAAGCAGATGTTAACCAATCTTATCAGTAGGTTGTTTTAAGCATATACTATGTATTAATTGGGCTTCCCAAGTGGCTCAGTGGCAAAGAATCCACTTACCAGTGCAGGAGATGTACGAGATGCAAGTTCAATCCCGGGGATGGGAAGATCCCCTAGAGAAGGAAATGGCAACTTACTCCAGTATTCTTGCCTGGAAAATCCTATGGACAGTGGAGCCTGGCAGACCACAGTCCATGAGATCCCAAAGAATCAGACATGACTGAGCAACTGAGCACATAGCATGTATTAATTAAACAATTAAATGTTAATATATATGAAAACATGGCTAAAATAGTAAGATAAAGAAAAACAAAAAAGAAACACATTCGTGTCTTCTACAGATTGCAATTTATTGGGGACAGATCTTTATAAAATAGCATGCAACCCATGAGAAACACTTGGCTGGAAGAAGCACAAGCTGGAATCAAGATTGCTGGGAGAAATATCAATAACCTCAGATATGCAGATGACACTACCCTTATGGC
>NW_011494944.1:3293322-3294659 GCF_000754665.1 Bison bison bison | reverse complement strand
ATGGACTGGTTGGATCTCCTTGCAGTCCAAGAGACTCTCAAGAGTCTTTTCCAATACCACAGTTCAAAAACATCAAGCTACAGTAATCTAGGCAGTTAGTTTGGGCATATACCCTTGGAAAATAAAACATACACGCTTGGAAAAGAGATAGATTTTTGTTCCTAAAACAAAATTTAGATTAGACATTCAATTACTATACTTTCCATTAACACTACCGTCTAATGATATGTTACTAGAAAGCGCAACTTCAGTGTAATCAAAGGGCACATTTTTATTTTTATTTTTTTTTATTTAGAGGCTAATTACTTTACAATATTGCATTGGTTTTGGCATACATCAACATGAATCTGCCAAGGGTGTACACGTGTTCCCAATCCTGAACCCCCCTCCCACCTCCCTCCCCATACCATCCCTTTGGGCCATCCCAGTGCACCATTAAAAATGGCAATTGTTTCTTAATGCATTTTTGGTGAGTTTGAAGCTTGACTTTTAACCTAGCAGACAAAGACTTGAAGTTACTAATTTTATGTTGTGTAGCATATTTGCAAAAAGTATAAAATACAATACTACTGAAGTCAAAGTAAAGACAAATGATTAAAGATAGAATAAGACATGGTACAATTTTTTTTATTTATGTCCAAAATCAGTGATTTATTTCCAACTAAAACATCATCCATCATGCCAAAATATTGTTGTTAATTAGAATTTTACATGCTTTTCTGGTTTTGTGATACCTTTGTTCATTTATTTTGGCCTTATAGTTGAATAAGCATTTAATTATTCATATAATATTAACATTAAAATAAATATAATTTAAGTTACTGTAAAGGAAACAATATAATTGTGTTTTGTTAAAATGATCTATTCATTATTCAAGCTTGAGGAAGTTGATTAAAAATAGGATTAAAATATATATGTAGATAAATAAAATATATTTATATGCAAATAATACAAATATACATCTTTATATTTATAAAAATCTTTATATTTATACAGGTGCTATTGGCAAAATAGCACCTTACATTATTTTTCCTCATATTCTTTTGTGAGAAGCCACTTTTATGGCACTGTCCCCAAATATATATTATGACCTTGAGCAAGACCAATATGCCACACCGTATTATTTGGTAAAATGGAAATCATACATATTTCCACATGCACATTGATTTGTTACATCAGCAAAACAATTGAAAGTGACACACAGCCAGGAGCAGTACACCCATGAACCACATCTATAGCAAACATGTTCATCTCACAAATTTGATACGTTATTCAGATGGAAATATGCAAAAAAAAAAAAAAAAAAGGATAGGGGCAAAAGCAATAGTCAATCTGTT
>NW_011494944.1:3289494-3293222 GCF_000754665.1 Bison bison bison | reverse complement strand
AACACTTGGCTGGAAGAAGCACAAGCTGGAATCAAGATTGCTGGGAGAAATATCAATAACCTCAGATATGCAGATGACACTACCCTTATGGCAGAAAGCGAAGAAGAATTAAAGAGCCTCTTGATGAAAGTGAAAGAGGAGACTGAAAATGTTGGCTTAAAACTCAACATTCAGAAAACTAAGATCATGGCATCTGGTCCCATCACTTCATTGCAAGTAAATGGGAAAACAGTGGCTGACTTTATTTTTGGGGGCTCCAAAATCACTGCAGATGGTGACTACAGCCATCAAATTAAAAGATGCTTACTCCTTGAAAGGAAAGTTATGACCCACCTAGACAACATATTGAAAAGCAGAGACATTACTTTTTCAACAAAGGTCCGTCTAGTCAAGGCTATGGTTTTTCCAGTTGTCATGTATGATGTGAGAGTTGGACTATAAAGAGGGCTGAGTGCCAAAGAATTGATGCTTTTGAACAGTGGTGTTGGAGAAGACTCTTGAGAGTCCCTTGGACTGCAAGCAGATCCAACCAGGCCATCCTAAAGGAGATGAGTCCTGGGTTAGGACTGGAAGGACTGATGTTGAAGCTGAAACTCCAATACAAAAGACCCTGATGCTGGGAAAGATTGAGGGCAGGATGAGAAGGGGAGGACAGAGGATGAGATGGTTGGATGACATCACCAACTCAATGGACATGAGTTTGGGTAAACTCTAGGAGTTGGTGATATACAGGGAGGCCTGGCGTGCTGCGGTTCATGGGGTTGCGAAGAGTCGGATATGACTGAGCAACTGAACTGTACTGATTGATAGCTAATTTACATGACATTCCATGCTAATAAGAACAATGATTTACTATTGTTAAAGCATATAGAGAAGCCTGACCTAGTCAGGAATGTCAAGTAACTTTCCATTAGAAGTAGTGTTTTGAGGCAATAAACCTATCCCCTGTACTTTACCTCTATTAAAAAATATTTTGCCTTGAGGCTGGACTTCACTGTCTAAGTGATAGTTCTGATTAACACACTGAGAAGTGATTAGGTGATAGGATCCTAGTGATAGGATCCTAGACTTAAGCAACAGACATACTCATTTCTTTTTATTATTTAGATTACAGATGTGATTCTTGAGGCTACAACAGCTGATTTTTTTTTCCTTCTGCATGAGTTACAAACACACACATACATGCGCACCATAGAGAGGATGACAGGATGGAATGAAAAAAAAAAAAAAAAGATTGTGGAGTATGTCCTTTATCACCTGCATTAGTCCCAATTGCCTACCTCCATATTCCTTGTTTTCGAGAATTTTTGATGTACTATTGTACAAAGTGCTATGAACTGAGTTACTATCACACACAGTTTAAAACACTGATTCACTATGATATAATTGTGCTGATAGTCAAAGGGTTAGTGGATGAACTAAGCTACTGATGTAAGAAAGAGATTATTCCTAGGAGAGAATGTTCCTACTTAAAGGTAGCTTTTACTTCTGGCTTTCCTAAAGCTCTTCCCATCTTGCTTTGAGCATAGACATTAATAACAATGAAAAATTAATATTTTATTATGAAATATACCACTTGGGAGATATAATAATTTTGAAACCCAGATTTGCAATGCTTAGAATAATGAGAAAATTTTAAAAAATTATAAATTCAATATAAAAACATGTTCATGATTCCACCAATCACAGCATATTATTTGCACAGATAAGCAATATTTGCTTATGACAAATTTGAGGAGCTAATATTCAGCAAAGATGAATATAAATAGAGAAGAAGCAATAATGTGAATTAATGTGATTTGCGTAGGTTAGAAACAAGTGGTTTCCTAAAAAATTACATCAACATTTCATAAATCATTAAAGTCTTTAATCCAAGGAGTGACATTGGTAATTTTACATTTAAAGAACATCACTGAGGGTTTTTTATTCCACATGTAAGGAGCTTGGAAGTTGCCACTCTTTACTAACATCAAGTGAAAAAATTAACAGACAAACTCAACAATCAACAATTCTTCTTGGATCCACTAGAGAGGAGAGCACACAGGGCAACCCATTGCCCTCAAGATTAGAGACAGACAGGTAAATACAGGGGGTAATGACTTACTTGAGTAGAGACTGCAGAGCTGAGCCATGGGAGAAAACAGAGCCAGGGTGGGAAAATCTGAACTACTGTTGATTAATTGCTGAAAAATTAGGGTAAACAACTCTGAGAGTTAAAAATCTCCAAGGGGATCCAGTCATATAGATGCTTCCACAATATTGTAAAATTTACATCCTAGAACTTGGCCAGTTTCCCATAGAAAATATTTGACACAAATTCCCTTCTGCTTCTGAAAGGAGGAAAAAGAAACCATTTTGGAATACAGCAAAGAACTCCTTCCTCTTAACAAGGCCTGGTTTCAGGGAAACTAGTTAATATGAAATTCACTGACTTGGGAGAAGGGAAATACCCAGCTCCAAGTCACTCTAGGCATCAGTCACTCAGTCGTGTCTGACTCTTTTTGACCCCATGAATCGCAGCACGCCAGGCCTCCCTGTCCATCACCAACTCCCGAATTCAACCAAACTCATGTGCATCGAGTCGGTGATACCATCCAGCCATCTCCTCTGTCATCCCCTTCTCCTCCTGCTCCCAATCCTTCCCAGCATCAGGGTCTTTTCCAATGAGTCAACTCTTTGCATGAGGTGGCCAAAGTACTGGAGTTTCAACCTCAGCATCAGTCCTTCCAATGAACACCCAGCACTGGTCTCCTTTAGGATGCACTAGTCCAAGGGACTGCAAGAGTCTTCTCCTGCACTGCAGTTCAAAAGCGTCAATTCTTTGGCACTCAGCTTTCTTCACAGTCCAACTCTCACATCCATACATGACCACAGGAAAAACCATAGCCTTGACTAGATGGGCCTTTGTTGGCAAAGTAATGTCTCTGCTTTTGAATATACTATCTAGGTTGGTCATAACTTTCCTTCCAAGCAGTAAGCATCTTTTAATTTCATGGCTGCAATCACCACCTGCAGTGATTTTGGAGCCCCCCAAAATAAAGACTGACACTGTTTCCCCATCTATTTCCCATGAAGTGATGGGACCGGATGCCATGATCTTCATTTTCTGAATGTTGAGCTTTAGTCCAACTTTTTCACTCTCCTCTTTCACTTTCATCAAAAGTCTCTTTAGTTCCTCTTCACTTTCTGCCATAAGGGTGGTGTCATCTGCATATCTGAGGTTATTGATATTTCTCCTGGCAATCTTGATTTCAGCTTGTGCTTCCTCTGGCCCAGCATTTCTCATGATGTACTCTGCATATAAGTTAAATAAGCAGGGTGACAATATACAGCCATGAAGTACTCCTTTTCCTATTTGGAACCAGTCTGCTGTTCCATATCCGGTTCTAACTGCTGCTTCTTGACCTGGCTCAGATCATGAACTCCTTATTGCCAAATTCAGACTTAAATTGAAGAAAATAGGGAAAACCACTAGACCATTCAGGTATGACCTAAATCAAATCCCTTATGATTATACAGTGGAAGTGAGAAATAGATTTAAGGTCATAGATCTGATAGATAGAGTGCCTGATGAACTATGGAATGAGGTTTGTGACATTGTACAGGAGACAGGGATCAAGACCATCCCCATGGAAAAGAATGACAAAAAAGCAAAATGGCTGTCCAAGGAGGCCTTAACAAATAGCTGTAGAAAAGAAGAGAAGTGAAAAGCAAAGGAGAAAAGGAAG
>NW_011494944.1:3286275-3289394 GCF_000754665.1 Bison bison bison | reverse complement strand
ACATAATCACGATGGTGTGATCATTGACCTAGAGCCAGACATTCTGGAATGTGAAGTCAAGTGGGCATTAGAAAGCATCACTACGAACAAAGCTAGCAGAGGTGATAGAATTCCAGTTGAGTTATTTCAAATCCTGAAAGATGATGCTGTGCAAGTGCTGCACTCAATATGCCAGCAAATTTGGAAAACTCAGCAGTGGCCACAGGACTGGAAAAGGTCAGTTTCATTCCAATCCCAAAGAAAGGCAATGCTGAAGAATTCTCAAAGTATCACACAATTGCACTCATCTCACACGCTAGTAAAGTAATGCTCAAAATTCTGCAAGCCAGGCTTCAGCAATACATGAACCATGAACTTCCAGATGTTCAAGCTGGTTTTAGAAAAGGCAGAGGAACCAGAGATCAAATTGCCAATATCCGCTGGATCATGGAAAAGCAAGAGAGTTCCACAAAAACATCTATTTCTGCTTTATTGACTCTAGTCATACTGTCACACAAAAGGAGGGGTAAAAGCAGAAACACTTGTGAAGTTCACAGTTCAGAGGCATAGACTCACTAAAGGAGTGGCACTTAATCATAGACTGCAGAATCTTTTCCCCACCCCCATAAGGCACCATCATATTAAAAACAGACTGATTTATACCAGTCCCTGCTACGGGGTCCATCATGTTCAGCTATCAAAAACAATTTACATGGCACGCCAAAAAACACAATTTGAATATGTGAAAGGATGTTGAGGAACCAATCTGATGTCTATTTCTGCTTCCAGGCATATAACTATAAAAGTTTTAGTACATTGTTCATATAAATTTTACTTAAACCCCCATGAGGGTGAACTGCTTTGAATGTATCATGGGTAAACCCATGAGGGTAAACTTCTTTGAATGTTTCATTGAATAGTGCTATCAAAATTCTTCCTATAAGGTAATAAGGCAGAGAATAAAAATTATAGATGGTTAATGAAAACTTACTTAGTTCTTGGCACATTTTAAACAGGCAAAACATAGAGAATCCTCTTTCAGGGTTCTATTATATTAAATCAGCTAAAATAAAACAAAACAAGCACAATAAAAGACTACATCAAATTCTACCATTTTGTGGGGAAAAAATTTTAAAAATCCAAATTTATGTCCTCTTACTTGTCTTATATTTTTTATTTTAATTCTATTATTGTTTTACAATTACAATACATTTTTTTTTTCATTTTTGAGGATAGAGAAACAGCCAGTAAGTTCATAGTACATTTCAGTAGTGAAATAGACAATGTGAAGAATGTTAATCGTTTATGGTTTGTTGTAACACTCAGTGGTTATGAACCTCCAGGTGTGCTGCATGTGAAAGAAAAAAAATCCTTTATTCCTGCTGTTCATATTATAAAACCCAACTAAGCCTATCACACCCAAGAACAGAGGACTTACACATTCTTTCTAGTCATTTTGCCTAAGTTTTTATTATCATGTTTATAATTCTTAGCACACAGAGTAGGCAAGAAGAACATGATTTTTAAAAGAAAATTAAAAATACAATAACTCTCTTTATCTAAAAGATTGAGATTGTCAGGGAGGAGGGCTGAGAAGTACAAAGAAGCAAAATGAGATATTGTGTACAGAGCATCTTTGGCTTTAGACGGACTTTTAGGAAGGTTTCAGTTCACTTTATGCATATGGTTTCTTAGAAGCTGGAAAAAAGGGAAAATCATAGTCTGTGTCCTACAGATACACTGTACCTTAGTTAACATTCATATTAACCCTAAAAATTGCATGTTTTGAAGAATAACTTCAGATAAGTTGAGTCTTTATTATGGTGACTAATGCATAGTGGACTTGATTGCTTTACTAAGCCCCTCTAAAGTTAGTCTTACCTTTTCTTTCAACAAAGGGCTTCCCTGGTAGCTCAGCTGATAAAGAATCCACATGATCCTGGAGACCTTGGTTTGATTCCTGGGTTGGGAAGATGCCCTGGAGGAGGGCATGGCAACCCACTCCAGTATTCTTGCCTAGAGAATCCCCACTGGTCAAGGAGCCTGGCAGGCTACAGTCCAGGGGTTGCAAAGAGTTGGACATGACTGAGTGACTAAGCACACAGAGAATTAAAAAAAATAAAAGGCTGAGGGTTCAACTTGGGCTAAAGATGAACTGTAAACCTGCTGCACAATATGCAAACAATCCACTAGCAATGCAATACAGTTAAAACTAATATATAGGTAATATTAATGAAGAGAAGGAAATATCCCTTGAACATATAAGGCATTCAGAGCATATTTGTGAAAAGAAGGAAAGAAAGAAAAGCATTTTTTTTCCTACTGTTAAAGAAACATAAACCAAGTTAGGTAAAATGATAGAGTTAATAGAAATTTGAAAAATCAAGATTTTATTTTATTTTTTATTTTTTTTTTATGAAAAGAAAAAAGATTTAATGAAAAGAGCAAAGCTAACTACATAATTTCAAATACAGGAGGGAATTGTTTTCCCAAGAATCAACTTAAGGTATTAGTTATTCCCTTAATATCTTATTTTCAAAAGAAGAAGTAATTTTTGTTTTCTTTTTTTTTTTTCCTTTATGAGGATGCTGTTTTATTTTATTTTATTTTTTTTTTCAAACTTTAAACGTTTTATTATGTATTGGGATATAGCTAATTAGCAATGTTGTCGTAGTTTGAGATGAACATCGAAGGGAAACGCAGCTATACATACAGATGTATCCAGTCTCCCCCAAACTCCCCTCCCATCCAGGCTGGCACATAACATTGAGCAGAGTTCCATGGGCTGTACAATAGGTCCTTGTTGGTTATCTATTTTATTTTATTTATTTATTTTTTTTTTAAAGTCTAATTTATCTGATACGAGTATTGTGACTCCTGCTTTCTTTTGGTCCCAATTTGCATGGAAAATCTTTTTCCAGCCCTTCACTTTCAGTCTGTATGTGTCCCCTGTTTTGAGGTGGGTCTCTTGAAGACAACATATGTAGGGGTCTTGTTTTTGTATCCATTCAGCCAGTCTTTGTCTTTTGGTTGGGGCATTCAACCCATTTACGTTTAAGGTAATTACTAATAAGTATGATCCCGTTGCCATTTACTTTATTGTTTTGGGTTCGAGTTTATACACCATTTTTGTGTTTCCT
>NW_011494944.1:3280535-3285074 GCF_000754665.1 Bison bison bison | reverse complement strand
CAGGTAGTCCTCAGAGGCGCAGACTCGGTTGGGCCTGCGTTTTGTGCTCTTCCCAGGTCCGAGCAGCTCAGGTGATGAGGTGTTTGGCGAGCGCCAATGCTGCGACTTATCGCCTCCCCGCCACTTGGTTATCTGGGTGTAAAACCGGCGCACCTTCTCAGGCAGATGTTGACCGTCCAGACCCCCAATAAGCTAATATAAGCTTTTTTAATATAAGCTTATCAAAAGAACCATGCTTTTATCCCATGTAACAACAATGCAAAACTTATAGTAGATATGCAAACTATAAAAAAAAAAATGAATCAAAGCATATCACTACCAAAATCATCAAATCACAATGAAAGAGAGCAGCAGAGGAACAAAGAAACAAAAATAAATAAAGAGCAATTTACCAAGAAAATATGCCAATCTTAAATGTTATACAGCAAATAACATACCTTAAAAACACATAAAGCAAGACTTACAGAGCTCAACTGCTACTGCTAAGTCACTTCAGTCGTGTCCAACGCTGTGTGACCCCATAGACGGCAGCCCACCAGGCTCAAGAACACTGGAGTGGGTTGCCATTTCCTTCTCCAATGCATGAAAGTGAAAAGTGAAAGTGAAGTCGCTCAGTCGTGTCTGACTCCTAGCGACCCCATGGACTGCAGCCCACCAGGGCCCTCAGTCCATGGGGTTTTCCAGGCAAGAGTACTGGAGTGGGGTGCCATTGCCTTCTCCACAGAGCTCAAAGGGGGAAAAAAAAGAAATAGACAAAGAATGTAAACTCTTACTTGCTTTAATGTGGCTACCAGAAAATTATGTCTGCGGTTCACATTACATTCCTGTTTGACAGTGCTGCTTTAGATTAACTAAATAAGGGTGCATTAGAGTATGTTTTGGAGTAGAAAATGGCAACCCACTCCAGTGTTCTGGTTGGAAAATTGCATAGACAGGAACCTGGAGGGCTACAGTCCATGGGGTTGCTAAAGTCAGACACAACTGTGTAACTGAGCACAGAGTATGTTTTGATAAACATATGAACAATAATCAAATTTGAGTAGTCTCTTCACTCATACTCACTGCTTTCTTTTGTGACTCAGTCTATACTACCAAAGAAATCATAATTTGAAAACATGGAAAACCACTTTTTCCTGGGTTACATCAATGGTCTATTAAATCACTTCTGAGATTGCTATTGTGCTCCATGTTCTCTATCAACAAATTTCAAGGGACAGTAACTAAATTATTTAAAACTCTTCCTGGTGGGATTTGAAATGATTGAGTTACAATTTTTTGATTGTTTGATTTTTAAATAGATAGATGAGTACAAACAGCTTATACATTTATTTTTTGCCTTCTTCCTTATTTAAAAAATTATTTTGTGAGTTTTACAAAAGAAAAATAATACAAGATTTAAAATTTTTATTTGTAGGTGAGATTTGAGAGACACAAAAAATGTAAAGGTGAGAGTATCAGATTCAGATGAAGATAGTAATAAAATTTAACCCTCAAGGTACATGTCAGGAAATCCTGTAACTTGTCAACTTTACATAAAAATTTTGACTTTGTATTTCATAGCTGCTCTAAAAAAATAAACACATTGATTTACAAGATCCAAGGTGTAAAAACAAAAAGTAAATAAATAAATAAAAATGAAACTTGCTCAGGAGAAGCAAAACTTACTTTTACTAGAACCTAAAGTAAAATGTTTCTTTATTTCTATTAAAGAGCTATACAACTAAAAGATATGACAATGACATTTCTTACCATAAATACACAAACCAAAATAACATGGTATTTGTCATTATATTCTCCAGTGTATGTCTTTTATGTAACAGCAAAACACAACTTAATAAATCTAGGGAACAAAAAGCTTAATTCTTAAATACAGGAGTTGTGATATGGAATAATGCAAAGATACAAGGTAAACTACTTACATACAGATAATGAAGGATTTCAGACCACTTAAGTAATCCTTATGTTTATCTATGACCTAAAGTTTTGATTAGTATTAAGTAGCACAGTGTTTGTAATTAAAGATTGCTAACAGATAGCTTAGAATGACACCATTTCAGATTTGCCAATTTATTAAAATCGAAGTGGAATTAACAGAAGGCAATGGCACCCCACTCCAATACTCTTGCCTGGAAAATCCCATGGAAGGAGGAGCCTGGTGGGCTGCAGTCCATGGGGTCACTAGAAGTCGGGCACGACTGAGTGACTTCACTTTCACTTTTCACTTTCATGCATTGGAGAAGGAAATGGCAACCCACTCCAGTGTTCTTGCCTGGAGAATCCCAGGGACCGGGGAGCCTGGTGGGCTGCCGTCTGTGGGGTTGCACAGAGTCGGACACGACTGAAGCGACAGTAGCAGCAGCAGCAATGGAAATTGGGGACATCTTCCAGAATAAGAGATTACCTCACCTCCACTAAAGAAAGGAGATTTAAATATGAATAATATGCAAAAATACACTTCAGATCAGATCAGTCGCTTAGTCGTGTCCGTCCAAACATTTTCCCCCATTATATAGGAATTATTTTAATTAAAAATACTATTGTTCAAAATTAAATAGAATGAGTACTGACAACTTATTTGTTTTCTAATGATACAGTCATTTAAAAATAGCTGCAAATTTTCTATACATCAGTGTCTCTTTCACTGGACGACCCAGAGGGATGGTACGGGGAGGGAGGAGGGAGGAGGGTTCAGGATGGGGAACACGTGTATACCTGTGGCGGATTCATGTTGATATATGGCAAAACCAATACAATATTGTAAAGTTAAAAAATAAAATAAAAAATAAAAAAAATAGCTACAAATTTGAAAACACGATATTCCTGTCTAGAATAAATAGTGGCACATAATTGTAATATGGAAAGATGAAAGAGGTAAATGAAAAAATTGAGAAGGTGAGAATGTTTCTGGAGACATTCTACCTAGCAACTACTTACAGTATTTGGAAAACCATTCAAAATTTCAAGCATCAATACAAATTACAATTTAAGGTATTTCCAGGGCTTTGAATAAATAAAACAAGATAGATAATATGTTGCAAATAAGTTTCATTGTATCAAATCAACTTAACATATATGTATGTTATTATCATGGATCTTCAGCCTCAAGTGCAAAAAGCTAAAACTCCTGGAAGGTAACACTGGAAAAAAACTAGGTGAGCTCGAGTTTGACTTTTCAAATGCAGCACCAAAAGCATGACCTATGAAAGAAATAATTGATCAACTGGATTCTATTAAAATGAAGAACTTCTGCTCTGCATTGGCAGGTAGATTCTTTGCCAAGAATAGGTGAAGCACAGAGGATTTTAGATTAGTGAAAATATTCTGTTTGATGTTATAATGATGGATACATTTTTAAACATCTATAATACTGATAGTGAATCCTAAGGGAACTACAGCCTTTGGGTGATTATACTGTGTCAGTGTAGTGTCATCAATTGTGATAAATATGCCAGTCTTGTGAGTTGATAATTGGTGAGGCAATGAGTGTGTGAGTTAGGGAATGCATGAGGAATTTCTGTATTTTTAATTTTTCTGAAACCTAAAATACTTTTGAAAATTCTTTTTAAAAAGTAAATCATCAAAGAACAAACAACAGAACACTAGTCATAAACAAGAAATGATTGCTAAATCCTAGATAAGTGTGATTTTTTTTAAACAATTGAATCTGCATTAGTATGAGTAAGATTCTAAAATTTTTTCTATGTAGTCTTTCTTTTTACATGTCTCAAAGTAGCTAGTTGCTATCTCAAAACTAATTAGTTTTAATGACTCAGAAAACCTGTGACTAACCTTGCTCTTTAATGTGAAAAAGAGTGACTAATATTCACTCTTTGTTTCTTCTTTTCCACATTGGATACTTTGTCTTTTCTCATATACAACCTGAGTTTTGAGCCAGAGACAGGTTAAAAGACATTCAGTAATCAGTGCAGGGACTGAAGCAATGGAGATTTATCAACCCTCAAGAAAAATTAGAGGGAAGCAGGACTTCTTTGAACAGAACATAACTCATCATCACAAACCATCACAAGCAATTTGTTCATAGGAAATCAATGCAGTGCTGCAGTCAATGCCTCCCTAACCTTATCTCTCTCTCTTTCAGGACACAGATTACTTGGGACTATGGGAAATTCAAGTGACAAAAATAAAAGCTACAGAAGAGACTTCATTTAGTTCATTTAATTCAGGATTCTGTTTTTATAATACCATTCGGGGTTAGATTTGAAGAGTGTTTAATAATTTTTCTTTGATTTCTATACAGAATATTAGTTTAGTTCTAATGGTGATTGAATTGGTTTAAGTAAACTGCTCATAGCTTGGACAAGAATTTGTGAATGACTATGTCCCCAATCCTTAAGAAGCTGTCTTTAAACTGCCACTCAAATATCTTATAAATTAAAATTGAAACTATAAATTAATATTCATTAAACTCTAGTTCACAGAAGAATTGATGTTTTTGAACTGTGGTGTCGGAGAAGACTCTTGAGAGTCCCTTGGACTGCAAGGAGATCCAACCAGTCCATCCTAAAGGAGATCAGTCCT
>NW_011494944.1:3277826-3280435 GCF_000754665.1 Bison bison bison | reverse complement strand
CATTGGTAGGACTGATGTTGAAGCTGAAACTCCAATACTTTGGCCACCTGATGTGAAGAGCTGACTCATTTGAAAAGACCCTGATGCTGGGAAAGATTGAGGGCAGGAGGAGAAGGGGATGACAGAGGATGAGATGGTTGGATGGAATCACTGACTCAATGGATATGGGTTTGGGTGGACTCCGGAAGTTGGTGATAGACAGGGAGGCCTGGCATGCTGTGGTTCATGGGGTCTCAAAGAGTCGGACACGACTGAACAACTGAACTGAACTGATACTCTAGTTCTAGTTTTCTCTTTTTCATAATTTTGCTTCTAGAGACTCCAGATATGGATAAATAATCCTGAGAACTGTAATTTTAAAAGGAAAAATAAACCACTAATGGTTTCTAGCCTTTTTCATGGGAGTAAAGAGTGGGCCACTATTACTAATATAATAAATTATTGTGTTTTAGGTTATTGAATTAAATAATATAACTTTATAAAGAAATAAGTGTCATTGTATGTAATTAAAATATGAATATTAATACAAATACAAAAATGCAAGTAGGAAATAATAAAAGATGAACAATTTTTACAAAAGATATCCAAATGTGCAGTAAACATATGGAAAGATGACCAATTTCACTAGTGAACAGGAAAATGCCAATTAAAACTATAATTTTATGTTACTACAAACTCAGTAGTATGGCTCATGTGAAAAAGATCAATGTATTGATCGTGTATGGAGCAACAACTGTGCAATGCTTCTACTTACATCATACTTGAATCACTCAAAATGATTAAAATAACTAAGATGTGACTCCATTAATAATCAAAAGCAGCATAAGAAGTGTTAAAATCAAGGTAGAGGTGTTCCTAGGTATAGAAAAGTGACTGAAGATTTCTGTGCCTCTGGTAATCTGGATGCTGGCTACATGGGTATAAAGTCAAGATGTACAGTTACAATTGTTCTCCCATTTGATGTATATTGCATATTAATAACCTGTTTAAAATATGAAGCTCTGATGAAAAATAGAGTCATGTACTTTTGTATGGAAATAGGTTTTCAGTACAAATTACTTTAATTAATTTATTTTAATTGGAGAATAATACATTTTTGTTTTTTGCAAGAAATCTAGAGGAATGAATCAGTCACATCATCTGATTAAATTTAATGTATTCATATTAATATGAGTTTAAATGAATTTGGAAACACTGATTTTGCACAATATCTTTTTTCTATTTATGACAAGAAAACAACTTGTAACATGATAGGACAGATTAACAAGAGGCAACGGGTTGCAAAGAACTCAATATTTTCATTTACAACTTTACTGTGAACAATATTGTCCCAATGAGTCATTTCATATATTTCTTCATAGATACAACTGAATGCCGACTGGTTGTGGGTTGGTGAACTGTGAACATTGGTAGCTCATGGGCTGGACCATTATGCTCATGACTCTATTAAACACTTGTTTCTTAAACAGTTGAACTGCCGATGTTAAGTGATGGCATGGTGATTTGTTTCATATAATCTATATTCAATAACAAAGGCTGAAAATTGTTGCTCTAAGGGCTATAACTGATGTAAATGAATATTTTGATTGGCCTTCAAGGTGTTTCAAAATAAGTGGAGGGCGTATTTTTAACACTTGGATTATTCACATTGAATTTCAATTAAAAAAATAATAATATTTCTTATCTTTTTTTGAAATAGCAGGCAGTTTGGCATCACTAGGCTTCTATTTCAGGAAAGCAAAAATGTGCTCATATTAAATAAATAAAGACTGCCCTCTTAAGAAAGTGCAATGTGCATATCAGTTCAAAACATTCTTCAGAATTCCTTATTAGCTATCCAGCAGCTGATGTGAAATATCAATTTTCACTTATTGTTTTTTCTTAAACAATGATTTCTATAGTAAAAATATATTTCTCTATATCAAAATCTCTATCACTAATAGAAAAATAATAACTAGACTTACAGGCTGCATTATTGTAAGGAGGATTGGTGAACACTCTAATTCAATGAAGACTTTTAAATTTCTAATATGGATGGAAAGCTGACATTTATTTTAAATTAAGACTATTTCACTCATTTGTAAACTGCTGGCTTCTAGAATAATCCAAATTTAAAATATTTGTTCTGAAAATAATCTCATATACCTTGCAAGGAGTGCCCTCGATCTCATTCAAATGAGTTTATTTTAAAAAGAGGTATATACACAGGGTTATTGTTAGCATCTTTCTAAATTCCATATATATGCATTAGTACACTGTATTGGTGTTTTTCTTTCTGGCTTACTTCACTCTGTATAATAGGCTCCAGTTTCATCCACCTCATTAGAACTGATTCAAATGTATTCTTTTTAATGGCTGAGTAATACTCCATTGTGTATATGTACATAGCTTTCTTATCCATTCATCTGCTGATGGACATCCAGGTTGCTTCCATGTCCTGGCTATTATAAACAGTGCTGCGATGAACATTGGGGTACACGTGTCTCTTTCCCTTCTGGTTTCCTTGGTGTGTATGCCCAGCAGTGGGATTGCTGGATCATAAGGCAGTTCTATTTCCAGTTTTTTAAGGAATCTCTACACTGTTCTCCATAGTGGCTGTACTAGTTTGC
>NW_011494944.1:3277572-3277726 GCF_000754665.1 Bison bison bison | reverse complement strand
GGCCCAGTTTTTGATTGGGTCATTTATTTTTCTGGAGTTGAGCTGTAGGAGTTGCTTGTATATTTTTGAGATTAGTTGTTCGTTGCTTCATTTGCTATTATTTTCTCCCATTCTGAAGGCTGCCTTTTCACCTTGTTAATAGTTTCCTTTGATG
>NW_011494944.1:3275926-3277179 GCF_000754665.1 Bison bison bison | reverse complement strand
TTGATGCACGATACTGGATGCTTGGGGCTAGTGCACTGGGATGACCCAGAGGGATGGTATGGGGAGGGAGGAGGGAGGAGGGTTCAGGATGGGGAACACATGTATACCTGTGGTGGATTCATTTTGATATTTGGCAAAATGAATACAATTTGTAAACTTTAAAAATAAAATTAAAAACAAAATAAAATGAGGTTGATACACTGATAAAAAAAAAACAGAAAAGGTATATAAAGAAGAAAGAACAATCACAAATAATGAGTATCTCCTTTTTAAAAAGATAAAAGAATCTGGAGCAGCCCAAAGAGATATTGAAAAAAGAGAGAAACATACGCACAAATAACTATTCAGAAATCAGTTTAGTTTAGTTCAGTCACTCAGTCATGTTCAACTCTTTGCGATCCAATGGACTGCAGCACGCCAGGACTCCGTCCATCACCAACTTCCAGAGCTTACTCAAACTTATGTCCATTGAGTCGGTGATCCCATTCAACCTTGTCATCTTCTGTCCTCCCCTTCCCCTCCCAACTTAGATCTTTCCCAGCATGAGGGTTTTTACCAATGAGTCAGTTTTTCCCATCAGGTGGCCAAAGTATTGGAATTTCAGCTTCAGCATCTGTTCTTCCAATGAATATTCAGGACTGTTTTCTTTTAGGATTGACTGGTTGGATCTCCTTGCTGTCCAGGGACTCTCAAGAGTCTTCTCAACACCACAGTTCAAAAGCACCAGTTCTTCAGTGCTTAGCTTTCTTTATAGTCCAAATCTCACATCTGTACATACTACTGGAAAAGCCATAGCTTTGACCAAAAACTATGGCTTTTGGATCTTTGTTGGCAAAGTAATGTCTCTGTTTATTAATAAGATGTCTAGGTTGATCATAGCTCTTCTTCCTAGGAGTAAGAGTCTTTTATTTATTTATTTTTTGTTTGTTTGTTTTTTAATTTAATTTTATTTTTTAACTTTACAATATTGTATTGGTTTTGCCATATATCGAAATGAATCCACCACAGAAATACATGTGTTCCCCATCCTGAACCCTCCTCCCTCCTCCCTCCCCATACCATCCCTCTGGGTCGTCCCAGTGCACCAGCCCCAAGCATCCAGTATTGTGCATCCAACCTGGACTGGCGACTCGTTTCATATATGATATTATACATATTTCAATGCCATTCTCCCAAATCATCCCACCCTCTCCCTCTCCCACAGAGTCCAAAAGACTGTTCTATACGTCAGTGTCTCTTTTGCTGTCTCGTGT
>NW_011494944.1:3273252-3275826 GCF_000754665.1 Bison bison bison | reverse complement strand
AAGTTTGAGTAAACTCAGGGAGTTGCTAATAAAGCAGTTCAGTTCAGTTGCACAGTCCTGTCCAACTCTTTGCAACCCCATGGACTGAAGCAAGCCTGGCTTCCCTGTCCATTAGCAACTCCCTGAGTTTACTCAAACTTATGTCCATTGAGTCAGTGATACCATCCAACCATCTCATCCTCTGTGGTCCCCTTCTCTTCATGCCTTCAATCTCTTCTAGGATCAGGGTCTTTTCCAATGAGTCAATTCTTCACATCAGGTGGCCAAATTATTGGCGCTTCAGTGTTGGAGAAGACTCTTGAGAGTCCCTTGGACTGCAAGGAGATCCAACCAGTCCATTCTAAAGGAGATCAGCCCTGGGATTTCTTTGGAATGAATGATGCTAAAGCTGAAACTCCAGTACTTTGGCCACCTCATACGAAGAGTTGACTCATTGGAAAAGACTCTAATGCTGGGAGGGTTTGGCGGCAGGAGGAGAAGGGGATGACAGAGGATGAGATGGCTGAATGGCATCACTGACTTGATGGACCTGAGTCTGAGTGAACTCCAGGAGTTGGTGATGGACAGGGAGGCCTGGCGTGCTGCTATTCATGGGGCTGCAAAGAGTCAGACATGACTGAGAGACTGAACTGAACTGAACTGAACTGAACAGCTTCATCAATGAACATTCAGGACTGATTTCCTTTAGGATGGACTGGTTGGATCTCCTTGCAGTCCAAAGGACTCTCAAGAGTCTTCTCCAACAAAAAGTTCAAAAACATCAAAATTATTTGGCACTCAGTTTTCTTCATAGTCCAACTCTCACATCCATACATGACTAGTGGAAAAACCATAGCTTTGACTAGATGTACCTTTGTTGGCAAAGTTGGTCACAACTTTTGTTCCAAGGAGACAGTATCTATTAATATCATGGCTGCATTCAATATCTGCAGTTATTTTGGAGCCCAAAAGTAAAGTTTGTCAGTGTTTCCACTGTTTCCCCATCTACTTGCAATGAAGTGATGGGACCAGATGTCATTATCTTGGTTTTCTGAATGTTGAGCTTTAACTCAACTTTCTTACTTTCATCAAGAGGATCTTTAGTTCATTTTTGCTTTCTGCCATAAGGGTGGTGTTATATGCATATAGGAGATTATACATATTTCTACTGGTAATCTTGATTCCAGCTTGTGCTTCATCCACTCCAGTGTTTCTCATGATATACTCTGCATATAATTTAAATAAACAGTGTGAGAATATACAGCCTTGGCATACTCCTTTCCCTATTGGAACCAGTCTGTTGTTCCATGTCCAGTTCAAACTGTTCCTTCCTGACCTGCATATGATTTCTCAGGAGGCAGGTCAGGTGGTCTGGTATTCACATCTCTTTAAGAATGTTCCACAGTTTGTTGTGTTCTACACAGCCAGCTTTGGGATAGTCAATAAGGCAGAAATAGATATTTTTCTTGAATTCTCTTGCTTTTCCGATGATCCAACAGAGGTTGGCAATTTGGTCTCTGGTTCCTCTGCCTTTTCTAAATCCAGTTTGAATATCTGGAAGTTCAAGGTTCACATACAGTATACACAGAAAAACTATACAAAAAAGATCTCCATGACCAAGATAACCATGATGGTGTGATCACTCACCTAGAGCCAGACATCCTGGAATGCAAAGTGGACCTTAGGAAGCATCACTACGAACAACACTAGTGGAGGTGGGTAGAATTCCAGTTGAGTCTGGCTTGGAGAATTTTCAGCATTACTTTAGTAGTGTGTGAGAAGAGTGCCATTGTCCTGTAGTCTGAGAATTCTTTGGAATTGTCCTTCTTTGGGATTGGAATGAAAACTGACCTTTTCCAGTCCTGTGGCCAAAGCTGACTTTTCCAAATTTGCTGGCATATTGACTGTGCAACTTTCACAGCATCATCTTTTGGGATTTGTAATAGCTCAACTGGAGATCTTTTTTGTGTAGTTTTTCTGTGTATTCTTGCCACCTTTTTTTATAATATCTTCTACTTCTATTAGTTCCGTACTATTATTGTACTTTATTGTGCCCATCTTTATGAAATGTCCCCTTGGTATCTCTAATTTTCTTGAAGAGATCTCTGGTCTTTCCCATTCTATTGTTTTCCTCTATTTCTTTGCACTGATCAATGAGGAAGGCTTTCTTATCTCTCCTTGCTATTCTTTGGAACTCTGCATTCAAATGGGTATATCTTTTCTTTTCTCTTTTGCCTTAGCTTATTTTTTTTTCTCTTCTATTTGTAAGGCCTCCTCAGACAACCATTTTCCTTTTGCATTTCTTTTTCCTGGGGATGATATTGATCACTGCCTCCTATGAAAAGTTCTGAACCTCTGACCATAGTTCCTCAGGCACTCTGTCTATCAGATCTAATCCCTTGAATCTATTTGTCACTTCCACTGTATAACCTCTAGGGGTTTGATTTAGGTCATACCTGAATGGTCTAGTGGTTTTCCCTACTTTCTTCAATTTCAGTCTGAATTTGGCAATAAGGTGTTCATGATCTGAGCCACAGTCAGCTTCTGGTCTTGTTTTTGCTGACTGTATAGAGCTTCTCCATCTTTGGCTGCAAA
>NW_011494944.1:3272162-3273152 GCF_000754665.1 Bison bison bison | reverse complement strand
TTCAATGCCATTCTCCCAAATCATCCCACCCTCTCCCTCTCCCACAGAGTCCAAAAGACTGTTCTATACGTCAGTGTCTCTTTTGCTGTCTCGTGTACAGGGTTGTTGTTAGCATCTTTCTAAATTCCATATATATGCGTTAGTACACTGTATTGGTGTTTTTCTTTCTGGCTTACTTCACTCTGTATAATAGGCTCCAGTTTCATCCACCTCATTAGAACTGATTCAAATGTATTCTTTTTAATGGCTGAGTAATACTCCATTGTGTATATGTACCACAGCTTTCTTATCCATTCATCTGCTGATGGACATCCAGGTTGCTTCCATGTCCTGGCTGTTATAAACAGTGCTGCGATGAACATTGGGGTACATGTGTCTCTTTCAATTTTCATTTCCTCAGTGTGTATGCCCAGCAATGGGATTGCTGGATCATAAGGCAGTTCTATTTCCAGTTTTTTAAGGAGTCTTTTAAACTCATTGCTACAGTCACCATTGGCAGTGATTTTGGAGCCCAAGAAAATAAAGTATCTCACTGTTTCCATTGTTTCCCCATCTATTTGCCATGAAGTGATGGGACCATATTCCATGATCTTAGTTTTCTGAATGTTGAGTCTTAAGCTGACATTTTCACTCTGCTCTTTCAATTTCATCAAGAGGATCTTTAGTTCTTCTCTTTCTGCAATAAGGGTGGTGTCTGCCTATCTGAGGTTATTGATATTTCTCCTGGCAATCTTGATTCCAACTTGTTTTATCCACCCCAGCATTTCAAATAATGTACTCTGCATATAAGTTAAATAAGCAGAGTGCCAATATACAGCCTTCATGTTCTCCTTTCCTGATTTGAATCCAGTCTGCTTTCCCATATAACTGTTGCCTCTTGATCTTCATATAGATTTCTCAGGAGGCAAGTCATGTGGTATGGTATTCCCATCACACAGTCTAAGGCTTTGGGATACAAAATAAAGCAGTTCAGTTCAGTTGCACAGTCCT
>NW_011494944.1:3270175-3272062 GCF_000754665.1 Bison bison bison | reverse complement strand
AATTTCAGTCTGAATTTGGCAATAAGGTGTTCATGATCTGAGCCACAGTCAGCTTCTGGTCTTGTTTTTGCTGACTGTATAGAGCTTCTCCATCTTTGGCTGCAAAGAATATAAACAATCTTATTTCGGTATTGGCCATCTGGTGATGTCCTTATGTAGAACCTTGTCTTGTGTTGTTGGAAATGGGTATTCTCTATGACCAGTGTGTTCTTTTGTCAAAACTCTGTTAGCCTTTGATCAACTTTGTTTTGTTGTTCAAGGCCAAATTTGCCTGTTACTCCAGGTTTTTCTTGACTTCTACTTTTTCACTCCAGTCCCCTATAATGGAAAGGACATCTTTGTGGGGTGTTAGTTCTAGAAGATTTTGTAGGTCTTCATGGATCCATTGAAATTCAGCTTATTCAGCATTACTGGTAGGGGCATAGCTTTGGATTACTGTGATATTGAATGGTTTGCCTTTGAAAGGAACAGAGATCATTCTGTCATTTTTGAGATTGCATCCAAGTACTGCATTTTGGACTCTCTTGTTGACTCTAATGGCTACTCCATTTCTTCTAAGGGATTCTTTCCCACAGTAGTAGATATAATGGTCATCTGAATTAAATCCCCCATTCTGGACCATTTTAGTTCACTGATTCCTTAAATGTTGATGTTCACTCCTGCCATCTCCTTTTTGGCCACTTCCAATTTGCCTTGATTCATGGACCTAACATTCCAGATTCCTATGCAATATTGCTCTTTATAGCATCAGACTTTACTTTCATCAACAGTCACATCCACAACTGGGTGTTGTTGTTGTTTTGGCCCCATCTTTTCATTCGTTCTGGAGTTATTTGTGCACTGATCTCCGGTAGCATATTGGGCACCTACTGACCTTGGGAGTTCATCTTTCACTGTCCTATCTTTTTTGCTTTTCATACTGTTCATAGGGTTTTCAAGGCAAGAATACTGAAGTGGTTTGCCATTCCCTTTTCCAGTGGACCACGTTTTGTCAGAACTTTCCACCATGACCCGTCCATCTTGGGTGGCCCTACGTGGTATGGCTCATAGTTTCATTGAGTTAGACAAGGCTGTGGTCCATGTGATAAGTTTGGTTAATTTTCTGTATTTTGGTGTTCATTTTGTCTGCCCTCTGATCAATAGGGATAAGAGGCTATTGAGAAATAGCTTGGACCTATGTTGGTTCCTAAGTAAAAAAAAAAAAAAGTCAATTGAAAAGTTGGTATGTACTGATAGGATAAAATTACAAAATCCCCTGCAGGTAAACAAAAAGAAAGAGACAAAGTAACCACAAAGTTTCCAAGAGTTTGTCTTGAGAACACAATCCAATCTTTGCATGTAGAGTGTAGCAAACATATTTCTCAAATATTTCCTTTGGCCTAAAATTCCTGCCTAAATCAACTGAGTATAAAATGGAATCTGATGATCAGAAACCTATGTAGAATTATAGAAAAGTTACATAGATACTACAGAGTTCCCATGTATTCTACAGAGAATTTATCATGTAGCCTTATCTAGATCATGTAAATATTATCATTTTCTTTCCAAAGTAATTTCCCACTTATTATTTTATTGCATTCTCACATCAATCCTGCTACTCTGATAATTCAGCAATTATCATTTCTATTTTACCTACAAAAAGTCTGAGGTTGAACTATTAAAGAACAGTCTCAGTTCAGTTCAGTTCAGTCGCTCAGTCGTGTCCGACTCTTTGTGACCCCATGAATCGCAGCACTCCAGGCCTCCCTGTCCCTCACCAACTCCTGGAGTTCACTCAAACTCACGTCCATTGAGTAAGTGATACCATCCAGCCATCTCATCCTCTGTCGTCCCCTTTTCCTCTTGCCCCCAATCCCTCCCAGCATCAGAGTCTTTTCTAATGAGTTA
>NW_011494944.1:3267299-3270075 GCF_000754665.1 Bison bison bison | reverse complement strand
GGTCATAACTTTTCTTCCAAAGAGTAAGCATCTTTTAATTTCATGGCTGCAGTCACCATCTGCAGTGATTTTGGAGCCCAGAAAAATAAACATCACTAAAATATGAGTAGATATGAATCTAAATAAAAATCTATGGATTTTCAGTTAAATACTCATTATATTCACCTGTTTTTGAGGTATTGTAATTATGTTGTTTATTTTTCATATTTGTCCTTGCCTGAAAATATATGCTTTTCCATGAGTTCACTTGGAATTAAATTTCTGATGCAGTAATGGTTAAGGGGTCTTTAACTTTCTTTTTTTTTTTTTTTAATCACAATAATGCACTCAAAATCTAGTAAGTCATTGGATAAGATTGAGGAGTAATGGGATGGGGTGTGGGACTTCTGCTTTTATACTGTTCTATTTTATGTCTTTCAAGTGTATTCTTATTTTTAAAATTTCTTCTTTGTAATATAAAATTGAATATATTTTCACATAATGTTTACTATCTCTTATTTACATAATATCCTCACATAAAATTTAGTTTTTATTTCCAACCACCAACTGTATGAGATGGTTTTGATCACTTCACATGGCTTGCAGTGTACATAATGAAATTCCCTTCTAGCCTAATTAATGTTTCTACAGTTTTCATTTTCATGATTTATTTTAAATCAGTTTTGGTTTTTATAAATAAAAATCACTCTCTTTAGTACATCTGCAATATTATCTCCCTTCTTGTTTCACTTACTCTTTTCATTTACTCTTTTGTTTTCCATATAAAATGATTTGTATTTACTTATCACATAGAAATTAAAAAAAAAAGAATAAAGCTTTGTGTGAATGATACGGAATGGAGCATTATAAGTATATGTACATTTGAAAGTTTATTCAAGTCTCAAGACTAGATAAACTCGTGCTATGGTATAATTTCCCTTTTAAAGGTTAACTTTAGGAATAACAGACTTCTGTTTGCAATTTCTCACAGAAATCCTTTTAGAGAATTTTGCCCATCACTGCTTTGAACACTCTGGTTCAATGTCCAGTTTTATTATCCCAGTTCTGTTTGTGCAGTGTGTAGTATAAAAGCCTCCATCAATAAACATTATAAGAATGAAATTTACATTAATCAGTAGGCACTTAAGATCAAACTAAGCTGGGTCATCTAACACTTTTATTTAATAATAGAGTCCTTGTATATCCTTTCCAGTAGAATTGCAAATTAAACTCCTGCAATGATTTTGTTGATACTCATAAAATAGCTTTAGACTGGGATTTTAAAGGTGTTTTACAAATACTGATCCTTTTAACACTTCAACTGATAAGGATTATGAATAGTAGTTTCTACCAGGACTGAGAGATCATCCATTGGTGCTGTAAATTGCCAGAACATAGAGCCGACATAAGGAGTAGATTTTCTGTGCTTGTCACTCCCTAGTACTCACTTTAATCATGGGATGCAAGACACTCAGTAAATGCAAGCCACAAGTCTGTGATTCTAATTCAAAACCAACCTTGAGAAATCAAAAGTTTCACAAAAGAACAGTAGGTAATATAAAGAGCTAAGTAATGAATTATCCTCTCAAAGATACAGGAGTGCACTGTTGTGGATTATGTTGAAAAATGTTTATTTTGTAGAACATTTAACCAATCATTTAACCAAAAAAAGTCTTCAGAATTCACAGCTATTTTTACACTTTTTTATATTATTGTGTAATTATCATAAAAAGGAGGTGAGTTATTTTCATTACCACTTCACAGAAAGGAAGTTATTCAAAGACATGAAATATCTTCCCCAGTCTCTCTGTTAGTCAATAGTGGATCTAAGACTGAAAGTCAGATCTGTTGATGCCAAGATATGGGCTCTTTAAGACCTGTCATTCTGGCTTTCTATGGGAATGTCTATCCTTTATTAATTTTTTTACAAATCCCAAGCACACAATATTTTTATGTTTTCTATGCCCTCAAACTTGACAGCTTTAAGAGACAAAAGGAATCACAACTCTATTGTTAGAAACATTCCAGAATACAAAAATTAATGTGTATAATAGAATAGTAATGAATCATATATGCAGACATTCTCCCACAATATTATATAATGCTGCTGCTGCTGCTAAGTCGCTTGAGTCATGTCTGACTCTGTGCGACCCCATAGATGGCAGCCCACCAGGCTCCCCCATCCCTGGGACTCTCCAGGAAAGAACACTGGAGTGGGTTGCCATTTCCTTCTCCAAATATTATATAATAGAGCAAAGCAAATAACTAATGACTACCAAGAAAACAATACTGGTGTCATTAGACATAATGCACTAATATTCATCAATCATACATATTGAAGGAATATCCACTATACCAAAAGACTCTGGCACTCATACTTGACACATAATTCTATGCTTCATAATCTGAGTTTGTCCATTTAAGGCGTAATAAGCATCAGAATAAGTGCGGGCGGCTGCCACCGGCACACTAAGCGCGGCCGAGGGGAGCTACCCACGTCCGAGGTCAGGGGCAGAAGCCGGGAGGACCCCATGCCCAAAGGGCGGCAGCCAAGAGGAGTTACCCCACGTCCGAGGTCATGGGCAGCAGCGGAGAGTGCCAGGCTGCAACAGCGCAGGAATGGCGGAGAAGAGCTACCCAATTCCAAGGTCAGTGGCGGCAGCTGAGAGGAGCTACCCTGCCTCCGAGGTCAGGGGCGACCACCGAGAGGACCTACCCCCACGCCCCCACGCCGGAGGCCAGGGGCGGCGGGTGGGAGGAGCAACCCCACGTCCAAGGAGCTGTGGCTGGGCGGGGG
>NW_011494944.1:3266481-3267190 GCF_000754665.1 Bison bison bison | reverse complement strand
ACTCACAGGAAACTATTCAATCTAATCACACTAGGACCACAGCCTTGTCTAACTCAATGAAACTAAGCCATGCCTGTGGGGCAACCCAAGACAGGCGGGTCATGGTGGAGAGATCTGACAGAACGTGGTCCACTGGAGAAGGGAATGGCAAACCACTTCAATATTCTTGCCTTGAGAATCCTGTGAACAGAATGAAAAGGCAAAATGATAGGATACTGAAAGAGGAACTCCCTAGGTCAGCAGGTGCCCAATATGCTACTGGAGATCAGTGGAGAAATAACTCCAGAAAGAATGAAGGGATGGAGCCAAAGCAAAAACATTTCCCCAGCTATGGATGTGACTGGTGATAGAAGCAAGGTCCAATGCTGTAAAGAGCAATATTGCATAGGAACCTGGAATGTCAGGTCCATGAATCAAGGCAAATTGGAAGTAGTCAAATAAGAGACGGCAAGAGAGAATGTCAACATTCTAGGAATCAGCAAACTCAAATGGACTGGAATGGGTGAATTTAACTCAGATGACCATTATATCCACTACGGCAGGCAGGAATCCCTCAGAAGAAGTGGAGTAGCCATCATGGTCAACAAGAGTCCGAAATGCAGTACTTGGATGCAATCTCAAAAATGACAGAATGATCTCTGTTCGTTTCCAAGGCAAACCATTCAATATCACAGTAATCCAAGTCTATGCCCTAACCAGTAATGCTGAA
>NW_011494944.1:3265388-3266044 GCF_000754665.1 Bison bison bison | reverse complement strand
TCCAGAAAAACATCTATTTCTACTTTATTGACTATGCCAAAGCCTTTGACTCTGTGGATCACAATAAACTCTGGAAAATTCTGAAAGAGTTGGGAATACCAGACCACCTGACCTGCCTCTTGAGAAACCTATATGCTGGTCAGGAAGCAACAGTTAGAACTGGACATGGAACAACAGACTGGTTCCAAATAGGAAAAGGAGTACGTCAAGGCTGTATATTGTCACCCTGTTTATTTAACCTATATTCAGAGTACATCATGAGTAATGCTGGACTGGAAGAAGCACAAGCTGGAATCAAGATTGCCTGGAGAAATATCAATAACTTCAGATATGCAGATGACACCACCCTTATGGCAGAAAGTGAAGAGGAACTAAAAAGCCTCTTGATGAAAGTGAAAGTGATAAGTGAAAAAGTTGGTTTAAAGCTCAACATTCAGAAAATGAAGATCACGGCATCCGTTCCCATCACTTCATGGGAAATAGATGGGGAAAGAGTGAAAACAGTGTCAGACTTTATTTTTCTGGGCTCCAAAATCACTGCAGATCTTGATTGCAGCCATGAATTTAAAAGATGTTTACTCCTTGGAAGGAAAGTTATGACCAACCTAGATAGCATATTCAAAAGCAGAGACATTACTTTGCCAACAAAGGTCCAT
>NW_011494944.1:3264901-3265288 GCF_000754665.1 Bison bison bison | reverse complement strand
CGTTTCCAAGGCAAACCATTCAATATCACAGTAATCCAAGTCTATGCCCTAACCAGTAATGCTGAAGAATCTGAAGTTGAAAGGTTCTATGAAGACCTATAAGACGTTATAGAAGTAACACCCAAAACAGATGTCCTTTTCATTATAGGGGACTGGAATGCAAAAGTAGGAAGTCAAGAAACACTTGGAGTAACAGGTAAATTTGGCCTTGGAATACAGAATGAAGCAGGGCAAAGACTAATAGAGTTTTGCCAAGAAAATGCACTGGTCATAACAAACACCCTCTTCCAACAACACAAGAGAAGACTCTATACATGGACATCACCAGATGGTCAACACCAAAATCAGATTGATTATATTCTTTGCAGCTAAAGATGGAGAAGCTCT
>NW_011494944.1:3255637-3264423 GCF_000754665.1 Bison bison bison | reverse complement strand
CAAAATCACTGCAGATCTTGATTGCAGCCATGAATTTAAAAGATGTTTACTCCTTGGAAGGAAAGTTATGACCAACCTAGATAGCATATTCAAAAGCAGAGACATTACTTTGCCAACAAAGGTCCATCTAGTCAAGGCTATGGTTTTTCCTGTGGTCATGTATGGATGTGAGAGTTGGACTGTGAAGAAGCCTGAGTGCCAAAGAATTGATGCTTTTGAACTGTGGTGTTGGAGAAGACTCTTGAGAGTCCCTTGGACTGCAAGGAGATCCAACCAGTCCTTTCTGAAGGAGATTAGCCCTGGGATTTCTTTGGAAGGAATGATGCTAAAGCTGAAACTCCGGTACTTTGGCCACCTCATGCGAAGAGTTGACTCATTGGAAAAGACTCTGATATTGGGAGGGATTGGGGGCAAGAGGAGAAGGAGACAACAGAGGATGAGATGGCTGGATGGCCTCACTGACTCCATGGACGTGAGTCTGAGTGAACTCCGGGAGTTGGTGATGGACAGGGAGGCCTGGCGTGCTGCGATTCATGAGGTCACAAAGAGTCAGACATGACTGAGCAACTGATCTGATCTCTTGAATATTGATGAGATATTCTCCACAAAGATATAGTTTTAGTTCATCTGTCCGAAAACAAAGAACAATAAAGTATTGTTAGGATACCACTTGCCATTTCATGTACAACAATACCTGTGCTTTTAAAGAAAGAAAAATAAGTTGCCTAAGGAATATATTCAGAGAAGGCAATGGCACCCCACTCCAGTACTCTTGCCTGGAAAATCCCATGGACAGAGGAGCCTGGTAAGCTGCAGTCCATGGGGTCGCTAAGAGTCGGACACGACTGAGTGACTTCACTTCCACTTTTCCCTTTCAGGCACGGGAGAAGGAAATGGCAACCCACTCCAGTGTTCTTGCCTGGAGAATCCCAGGGATGGGGGAGCCTCTCGGGCTGCAGTCTCTGGGGTCACACAGAGTTGGATACGACTGAAGCGGCTTAGCAGCAGCAGCAAGGAATATATTCCCAATATAAGGTAGAATAAACCAATGTTGTATATTCAATTGATAAAACACTCTTAATGAAGTTGAAAGAATATGATGAAATTGAAGATGAAAACGGAATAGTTGCTAAAAAGCTCTAACAAGATACTTGCCTAATGAACCTTTAGAGGTCTAGCAAATAAATTCCTTACAACTTCCTACATCTAAGCATATAAATATATTTTAGTCATGGTGTGTATATTTTCACACTGGACTGAAGCCTTCCTTTGTAGCCAGGCTACTGTATCCTTTGTAGCTAAAGTTGTCTTGGAAAAGATTTTCTCCAACTGGGGAAGTCTTCTCAAACTGTACCGTGATTGAGGATCCTGTTTTACTGAGAAGTCTTGCCGTTTTACAATACTTTGATTGTGTTTACCAACCTCAATCCTCTGATTTACTCAGACACAGTAAGACTCAATCATTTGGTCTCAGTTATTAACACTCAGCTGGCAAAATGTGCTGTTGTTTAGTTGTGTCTTACTGTTTTGTGACCCCATGGACTGTAGTCCTTCAGGCTCCTCCATTCATGGGATTTTCCAGCAAGAATACTGGAGTGAGCTGCAATTTCCTTCCCTAGAGGATCTTCCTGACCCAAGGGTCAAACTCACATCTTGTGCATTGCATGTGGATTCTTTACTGATGAGCCATCCAGAATTATTGCTGCTGGTCCTTCTTAATCTCAGATCCACCCTTTTTGGAACTCATGAACTTTCACCCTTTGTGATAATCACAGGATGCCCAGTGCATTTGGTTCCTGCTTCTTCTGACCCACAGGTGATAAAGGTGAGATACTCCAATATTGCAGAAGTCTAATTGCTTCTATTAAAAATAACTTTGCTTTCATAGAGTAACCTTTCTGTTGTATGCTCTCAAGAGATGAAGACCTTAATCATCACAGTTTGCAACTTGGAGGTTTTTTCTAGTTAAAAAAAATAATAATAATACCTCCAGAGGAACTCTCTTTAACCTCACTAGAAATGCTCCTCTCAGGTACTGCTAATCAATCCTTGTGACGCTAAACTCCAAGGGATAGACCCTTGTATTTACATGGCACACCTGAGGAAAGCACAGAACCCTGACTGGACTTGTCCATTGTCCGGTGACCTGAAAGTAAAGATTTCCCAGAGTTGAAGCAGATGACATTTGATAAGACAGCTCTCCCAATATATCCCGAATAGGCTGTTGGAAGTTTGTCGCCAAAACTTTGCTGATGACATAACAATTCAGACTGTCTCTAGTGTCTGGGATCTTGATAACAGATGAACTTTAGATAAAGAGGACCTAAGAGTTTTCCCTCTTACCCCTCCTTATTTTTCAAACGTGGCCTTAATAGGTTTCCTTCCTATGTGAGACATTACATTCAGGAAAGGTCTTTCCTGACATTGACATTCCTGTTGACCAGTGATGCTTCAGAGAAAGACCTTGATCAGAAAGGGGAAATATAATGTAATAAACACAAACCTCAATTAAATATAATTGAGAGACAAGAAGGGGATCCTATGCTCTGTGAGGATAACAGCGCTCAGTAGGAAAAAGACAGTCCTTTCCTAGCAAGGACTCATCCAACAAAAAGGCATGGACTCTGTGTTTGCTATGTCCCTCTTAACTTCCTTTACCCCTCTATGTGAGAACTTGCATGTTCTTACATAGAGAACATGCCTCTTCATGTTTGGAGACCCCAAATCGCAATTCTCTGTCGATCCCAAGTAAATCTGTTATTTCTAGAGAAATATTTGGCAGTTGGTTTCAGGTCAATATCCTGAATTTTGTATTTTCTTACATATTTAACATTTATATTTGAGACAGAAAAACATGAAGACTCCCAATTTTCCTCAAAATATTGTTCTTTAAAATTGTCTTTAAATTGAACAAAAGGGCCATAACTAAATGAATACATTACTTTAATATGAATCATAAGCATATTGAATGAATGTTAATATTTGGTCATAATTAATATATATTTATATCTTTCTAGTACTTATCCATAGAAAAAGCAAAATGGGCAATGGTGTCTTAATATCACATTAGATGAACTATAGAAAAAAAAAACTGTGACTTTTTATGGATATGCTGTGTTGTCTCAAGGCTAAAATAATATCCTACAATATCTGAGTTCTTGCATCTCTTCACACATACTTTTATAAAAATTTTACAGAGAAAGATTATGTGGCTATTTTCAACAAAGATCCCAGGCTCCCTAAGATTTTGAGAAGGCAACTCCAGTGACAGACTTAACCAATAATGGCTGTAGCAAAAAAAAAAAAAAAAAATTAAAGTGTTTTCTTTTCATTAACTTTCAAATAACATTGTATCATCATATGTGTGTCCTGTATTTTTGAAAGTGAAAGTGAAAGTCTCTTAGTCATGTACGATTCTTTGTGACCCCATGGACTATACAGTCCATGGAATTCTCCAGGCCAGAATACTGGAGTGGGTAGCCTTTCCCTTCTCCAGGGAATCTTCCCAACCCAGGTCTACAGCATTGCAGGAGGATTCTTTACCAGCTGAGCCACACTTTAGACCCAATCTAAAGACCCACTATGATGGTAAACACTTCTGGCCAAATTACTTTTTATTAGAAGAGTTATATGGCACCCCACTCCAGTACTCTTGCCTGGAAAATCCCATGGACAGAGGAGCGTGGTAGGCTGCAGTCCATGGGGTCGCTAAGAGTTGGACACGACTGAGCGACTTCACTTTCACTTTTCACTTTCATGCATTGGAGGAGGAAATGGCAACACACTCCAGTGTTCTTGCCTAGAGAATCCCAGGGACTGTGGGGCCTGGTGGGCTGCCGTCTATGGGGTCGCACAGAGTCAGACACAACTGAAGTGACTTAGCAGCAGCAGCAGCAGCAGAAGAGTTATGCAAGCAAAGGATACAAAGGCCTGAGATAAATAGAAATAAATTTCTCTTAGTTTTTTTTTTTTTAATTCCATGATGTGCTTGCAGGTATGCTTAGTCTCTCAGTTTTTTTCCAACTTTTTGCGACTCTGTGGACTGAAGCCCTCCAGGCTTCTCTGTCCATGGATTTCTCTAGGCAAGAACACTGGGGTAAGTGTAGCCATTCCCTTCTCCAGGGGATCTTCCAGACCCAGGGATTGGATGGAGGTCTTTTGCATTGCAGGCAGATTTTTACTGTCTGAGCCACCAGGGAAGTCCAAATTAATATATATATTCAGCTTGTTAAAGTATATATATGCTTTAACAAGCTGAATAGAATGCTTCCTTATAGTCATTTGAGTTTATTTCTCTACTTTCCATCTACTAGTGCTGACAAATTCCTCAAAACTCAGTGGTATACAGCAGTAGTATTTCTTATACACTTTATGCATTTGTGGGTTCATAAGGGTGGCTCTACTCAAATCTTTTCTCATTTTTCTGGCAGAAGCAGCTACACAAGGCATGTTATTCTCGATGTGATGACAGAAGGACAAGAGAGCCAGCGTATGTCAAGCCTATACTGAAATCACATCCACTAACATCTCATTGACCAAATCATGTCCTATACCCAAGCCCAGTCTCAATGGAATATAGAAGCAGGCTATGTTCACAGTAGGAGGGAGAGGTAAGCTAATGTTTTCTAATGAATATTCAAACTATCTTGGTCACTAAGCCAGTTACACAAACTATTTGAAATTATGTAATTTGATTATTTTGTGCAAATCACACACATGTAACACTGGAAAGAGTTGTTTTATGAAAACTTAATGCAATGTTTTGAGCTTACTCAATAAAGACAAATAGAAAAAAAATCTATTGACTGAAGTATGGCTGATTTTGTTGTAAAATATTAGAGGTTGGAGACAAACAAAATTCTAGATGATTTTTTTCCCTCAGATTGCTTTGCAATAATCTTTTGTTTCTTACTCTATTTTAAAAACTTAATTTATAAATGATGAGCGACACTAGATAATGTAAAATCATGTAGCATTCCAACTGGGGACTTAACAGCCCTAGACTGGCCTTAGCAGTACATCAAATAGTATTTTTGTATTTGTGTATATCTGTGTTTGTTTAAATTTAAAATAAAATATGTATTTATGTACTGAGAGTTGTGATTTTCTAGATTAACTTTTTAATTAACTGAAAAATTATCACTCTTGAGCATATCAGAGATAAAAACCTCCTGGTATGAAAAAGGGAGATTTAATTATTCAAAGGAAAAAATTAACTTTAGCATAAGTTTGCACCTTTAGCTAAGTACCAAATTTTCAGAAACTCACTTGACCCCTCTGCCCTTAAGGACAAGATGATTAAAGCAGAATAGCAGTTATAAGTGAATAGAATTTCCAATGAGATCTGTACCACTTTGATCTCTTTATTACTCTGGAAACATTGGCAAAACAGGCTTTTCTAAATGTCTTCTTTCACTAGATAACCTTCTAATCAGTATGCTCAAACAAAGGCACTGTTAAAAGGAGCCTGGTGAGCTGCAGTTTATGGGGTCCCAAAGATTTGGACACAACTGAGCCACTAACACACACACACACACACACACACACACACATCCTGAGTCAAGAAACCTTTACTTACAATTGAAGCTTAAGACAAGATTCTCAGCTGCTTGAATCTCTTTTGCTTACCTCTCCTGAGTTCACTGAGAAACAAGTCTTAGCCCTGGGAAAGCTCTCTAAGAAGAGTATGCATGGTTTATGTTTCAAAGTAAATTTAAATTTTAAAACTTAATTTTTCCAGATGTATATTCTTGGCTTTATTTTTTGTAACATTTGCCCATAGAACATATCCTGCAAGTCCTCTATTTTGATTTTCTCTATACTAAATATCTGAGGGCTTCCCTAGTGGCTCAGATGGTAAACCATCTGCCTGCAATGCAGGAGACCCAGGTTCAATCCCTGGGCTGGGAAGATCTCCTGGAGGAGGAAATGGCAACCCACTCCAGTACTCTTGCCTGAAAATTCCAATGAAGGAGGAGTCTGGTAGGCTCCTCCTACCAGACTCCATGGTAGGAGGTCCATGGGGTTCCAAAGAGTCAGACACGACTGAACGACTTCACTTATACAACTGACGGGCGTGGTTAGGGTCATTTTCTGCATGTTTTCAATGGCTTCTTGGTCTTTTTTAAAAAATATGACTGCCTCAGTTTTCTTTGTGTGTCTAATCTGCTTTAGTAGAACTGATTCTTTTGAACAAAAACTGCAGTCTCTTTTCACAAGTTTTCATTCCATTATTTAATATTGAATTAAATATATAGCTACTGTTTTTTTCCCAGGTAACTTGTGTTTTCCTAGGAGGCCAAGAATTATGCATCAATTCATTTCAGATTTGTCAGTTTCTCTTCTTTGCTGATAGATAATATAATTTCATTGTTGGTGAATAACTTCCTATACACTGTCAGCTTCATCATTTTGAATGCAATCACACTCTTAATATGCAAGTTTCATCTAGAAATTTTCTATTCCATTTTCCTGTCATTGCTGATGAAATGCTTTGTAAACATACAAGCTTTACCACTGAAATATATCTTCTATTATAAAGAAAGCTTTTCAGAGACCCAGATATCATGATGGAATTGAATATTTATGTTTACAAGTCTACTGTCTTACGTTGTCATAAAACCTGGGATGAGGAAAGGATATTTACAATAAAAAGCACTTATTGGCTGATTCATATACACATATATGCTCTTTATCCTAAAATGAGTCTTTCCTAATAATTCCAAATAACTACCACAATACAAAGGTGGGGGGTGGGTGAAAAGCCTTCGATAGGATACCCTTTACATCCTTACTGTAGTAAAGTTTTACTACCTTATTATTTCCAAGAAATGGTGACACATTTAAAATGGACCAGAAAAGAATGGTGTTCACCCTTTTGCTCTATGGGAAATCACTTTTATTTATTTTTTATAAGATATTTTTCAGATGTCAACATGTGCAAATAAAATTATTTTAGAAATTAATGGCAATTCTAATTTGAAGCTGAATTCCTTATAAAATTGTGGGTGAAGTGGGGCACTGAAATAGAGTAGTCCTTATAGTTTGAATTTTCTAAACTTACTGATCATTGGTTTTTCTTTCACATGGCCAAGTTGGTGGGATAACCACTTACAAAAATAGCCAGGCAGTTATACAAAATATTTAGTTTGACCAAAAATCAATTCACTAAATTTTATTATACAAACAAATGGCTCATGCAATTTATATTCAAAATTAGAATTATCCTAGCCTTTGATTAAGAATATCCACAATATATGAGTATGTTAAATAATAAATAAACCATGATTGTTACAAGAGTTTTCTTTAAATGTTGAAAGTAAGCAAACTTGCAGTTCAGTTCAGTTCAGTTCAGTCACTAAGTCATGTCTGACTATTTGTGACCCCGTGAATTGCAGTACGCCAGGCCTCCCTGTCCATCACCAACTCCTGGAGTTCACTCAACTTCACATCCATCGAGTCAGTGATGCCATCCAGCCATCTCATCCTCTGTTGTCCCCTTCTCCTCCTGCCCCCAATCCCTCCCAGCATCAGAGTCTTTTCCAATGAGTCAACTCTTCGCATGAGGTGGCCAAAGTACTGGAGTTTCAGCTTTAGCATCATTCCTTCCAAAGAACACCCAGGACTGATCTCCTTTAGAATGGACTGGTTGGATCTCCTTGCAGTCCAAGGGACTCTCAAGAGTCTTCTCCAACACCACATGTCAAAACATCAATTCTTCTGTGTTCAGCTTTCTTTATAGTCCAATTCTCACATCCATACATGACCACTGGAAAACCATAGCCTTGACTAGACAGATGTTTGTGGACAAAGTAATGTCTCTGCTTTTGAATATGCTATCTAGGTTGGTCATAACTTTCCTTCCAAAGAGTAAGCATCTTTTAATTTCATGGCTGCAGTCACCATCTGCAGTGATTTTGGAGCCCAGAAAAATAAAGTCTGACACTGTTTCCACTGTTTCCCCATCTATTTCCCATGAAGTGATGGGACCAGATGCCATGATCTTAGTTTTTTGAATGTTGAGTTTTAAGCCAACTTTTTCACTTGCATCTTTCACTTTCATCAAGAGGTTTTTTAGTTCCTCTCCACTTTCTGCCATAAGGGGGGTGTCATCTGCATATCTGATGTTATTGATATTTCTCCCGGCAATCTTGATTCCAGCTGTGCATATTCCAGCCCAGCGTTTCTCATGATGTACTCTGCATATAAGTTAAATAAGCAGGGTGATAATATACAGCCTTGATGTACACCTTTTCCTATTTGGAACCATTCTGTTGTTCCATGTCCACTTCTAACTGTTGCTTCCTGACCTGCATATAGGTTTCTCAAGAGGCAGATCAGGTGGTCTGGTATTCCCATCTCTTTCAGAATTTTCTACAGTTTATTGTGGTCCACACAGTCAAAGTCTTTGGCATAGTCAATAAAGCAAAAATAGATGTTTTTCTGGAACTCTCTTGCTTTTTCTATGATCCAGCGGATGTTGGCAATTTGATCTCTGGTTCCTCTGCCTTTTCTAAAACCAGCTTGAACATCTGGAATTTCACGGTTCACGTATTGCTGAAGCCTGGTTTGGAGAATTTTGAGCATTACTTTACTAGCCTGTGAGATGAGTGCAATTGTGTGGTAGTTTGAGCATTCTTTGGCATTGCCTTTCTTTGGGATTGGAAAGAAAACTGACCTTTTCCAGTCCTGTGGCCACTGCTGAGTTTTCCAATTTTCTGGCATATTGAGTGCAGCACTTTCACAGCATCATCTTTCAGGATTTGGCATAGCTCAACTGGAATTCT